>NW_027041340.1:0-79560 GCF_037179485.1 Ochlerotatus camptorhynchus
TCTGATCCTGTTTTTATCATTCCCTACACCCACGGGACAAGACAATGCACCATCCTACAATGGTTACAAGTGGTTCTGAACTCGTTTAGGGTGCCATTTTGATGCTACAAACATCGCCACAAATGCATTTTTTTCACTTCGGTTGAACCCCAAAAATGCATACTAAACGCATTCTGATCCTGTTTTTATCATTCCCTACACCCACGGGACAAGACAATGCACCATCCTACAATGGTTACAAGTACTTCTGAACCCGTTTAGGGTGCCATTTTGACGGTACAAACATCGCCAAAAATGCATTTTTTTTCACTTCGGTTGAACCCCAAAAATGCATACTAAACGCATTCTGATCCTGTTTTTATCATTCCCTACACCCACGGGACAAGACAATGCACCATCCTACAATGGTTACAAGTGGTTCTGAACTCGTTTAGGGTGCCATTTTGATGCTACAAACATCGCCACAAATGCATTTTTTTCACTTCGGTTGAACCCCAAAAATGCATACTAAACGCATTCTGATCCTGTTTTTATCATTCCCTACACCCACGGGACAAGACAATGCACCATCCTACAATGGTTACAAGTACTTCTGAACCCGTTTAGGGTGCCATTTTGACGGTACAAACATCGCCAAAAATGCATTTTTTTTCACTTCGGTTGAACCCCAAAAATGCATACTAAACGCATTCTGATCCTGTTTTTATCATTCCCTACACCCACGGGACAAGACAATGCACCATCCTACAATGGTTACAAGTGGTTCTGAACTCGTTTAGGGTGCCATTTTGATGCTACAAACATCGCCAAAAATGCATTTTTTTCACTTCGGTTGAACCCCAAAAATGCATACTAAACGCATTCTGATCCTGTTTTTATCATTCCCTACACCCACGGGACAAGACAATGCACCATCCTACAATGGTTACAAGTGGTTCTGAACTCGTTTAGGGTGCCATTTTGATGCTACAAACATCGCCAAAAATGCATTTTTTTCACTTCGGTTGAACCCCAAAAATGCATACTAAACGCATTCTGATCCTGTTTTTATCATTCCCTACACCCACGGGACAAGACAATGCACCATCCTACAATGGTTACAAGTGGTTCTGAACTCGTTTAGGGTGCCATTTTGATGCTACAAACATCGCCACAAATGCATTTTTTTCACTTCGGTTGAACCCCAAAAATGCATACTAAACGCATTCTGATCCTGTTTTTATCATTCCCTACACCCACGGGACAAGACAATGCACCATCCTACAATGGTTACAAGTGGTTCTGAACTCGTTTAGGGTGCCATTTTGATGCTACAAACATCGCCAAAAATGCATTTTTTTCACTTCGGTTGAACCCCAAAAATGCATACTAAACGCATTCTGATCCTGTTTTTATCATTCCCTACACCCACGGGACAAGACAATGCACCATCCTACAATGGTTACAAGTGGTTCTGAACTCGTTTAGGGTGCCATTTTGATGCTACAAACATCGCCACAAATGCATTTTTTTCACTTCGGTTGAACCCCAAAAATGCATACTAAACGCATTCTGATCCTGTTTTTATCATTCCCTACACCCACGGGACAAGACAATGCACCATCCTACAATGGTTACAAGTACTTCTGAACCCGTTTAGGGTGCCATTTTGACGGTACAAACATCGCCAAAAATGCATTTTTTTTCACTTCGGTTGAACCCCAAAAATGCATACTAAACGCATTCTGATCCTGTTTTTATCATTCCCTACACCCACGGGACAAGACAATGCACCATCCTACAATGGTTACAAGTGGTTCTGAACTCGTTTAGGGTGCCATTTTGATGCTACAAACATCGCCACAAATGCATTTTTTTCACTTCGGTTGAACCCCAAAAATGCATACTAAACGCATTCTGATCCTGTTTTTATCATTCCCTACACCCACGGGACAAGACAATGCACCATCCTACAATGGTTACAAGTACTTCTGAACCCGTTTAGGGTGCCATTTTGACGGTACAAACATCGCCAAAAATGCATTTTTTTTCACTTCGGTTGAACCCCAAAAATGCATACTAAACGCATTCTGATCCTGTTTTTATCATTCCCTACACCCACGGGACAAGACAATGCACCATCCTACAATGGTTACAAGTGGTTCTGAACTCGTTTAGGGTGCCATTTTGATGCTACAAACATCGCCAAAAATGCATTTTTTTCACTTCGGTTGAACCCCAAAAATGCATACTAAACGCATTCTGATCCTGTTTTTATCATTCCCTACACCCACGGGACAAGACAATGCACCATCCTACAATGGTTACAAGTGGTTCTGAACTCGTTTAGGGTGCCATTTTGATGCTACAAACATCGCCAAAAATGCATTTTTTTCACTTCGGTTGAACCCCAAAAATGCATACTAAACGCATTCTGATCCTGTTTTTATCATTCCCTACACCCACGGGACAAGACAATGCACCATCCTACAATGGTTACAAGTGGTTCTGAACTCGTTTAGGGTGCCATTTTGATGCTACAAACATCGCCACAAATGCATTTTTTTCACTTCGGTTGAACCCCAAAAATGCATACTAAACGCATTCTGATCCTGTTTTTATCATTCCCTACACCCACGGGACAAGACAATGCACCATCCTACAATGGTTACAAGTGGTTCTGAACTCGTTTAGGGTGCCATTTTGATGCTACAAACATCGCCAAAAATGCATTTTTTTCACTTCGGTTGAACCCCAAAAATGCATACTAAACGCATTCTGATCCTGTTTTTATCATTCCCTACACCCACGGGACAAGACAATGCACCATCCTACAATGGTTACAAGTGGTTCTGAACTCGTTTAGGGTGCCATTTTGATGCTACAAACATCGCCAAAAATGCATTTTTTTCACTTCGGTTGAACCCCAAAAATGCATACTAAACGCATTCTGATCCTGTTTTTATCATTCCCTACACCCACGGGACAAGACAATGCACCATCCTACAATGGTTACAAGTGGTTCTGAACTCGTTTAGGGTGCCATTTTGATGCTACAAACATCGCCACAAATGCATTTTTTTCACTTCGGTTGAACCCCAAAAATGCATACTAAACGCATTCTGATCCTGTTTTTATCATTCCCTACACCCACGGGACAAGACAATGCACCATCCTACAATGGTTACAAGTACTTCTGAACCCGTTTAGGGTGCCATTTTGACGGTACAAACATCGCCAAAAATGCATTTTTTTTCACTTCGGTTGAACCCCAAAAATGCATACTAAACGCATTCTGATCCTGTTTTTATCATTCCCTACACCCACGGGACAAGACAATGCACCATCCTACAATGGTTACAAGTGGTTCTGAACTCGTTTAGGGTGCCATTTTGATGCTACAAACATCGCCACAAATGCATTTTTTTCACTTCGGTTGAACCCCAAAAATGCATACTAAACGCATTCTGATCCTGTTTTTATCATTCCCTACACCCACGGGACAAGACAATGCACCATCCTACAATGGTTACAAGTACTTCTGAACCCGTTTAGGGTGCCATTTTGACGGTACAAACATCGCCAAAAATGCATTTTTTTCACTTCGGTTGAACCCCAAAAATGCATACTAAACGCATTCTGATCCTGTTTTTATCATTCCCTACACCCACGGGACAAGACAATGCACCATCCTACAATGGTTACAAGTGGTTCTGAACTCGTTTAGGGTGCCATTTTGATGCTACAAACATCGCCAAAAATGCATTTTTTTCACTTCGGTTGAACCCCAAAAATGCATACTAAACGCATTCTGATCCTGTTTTTATCATTCCCTACACCCACGGGACAAGACAATGCACCATCCTACAATGGTTACAAGTGGTTCTGAACTCGTTTAGGGTGCCATTTTGATGCTACAAACATCGCCAAAAATGCATTTTTTTCACTTCGGTTGAACCCCAAAAATGCATACTAAACGCATTCTGATCCTGTTTTTATCATTCCCTACACCCACGGGACAAGACAATGCACCATCCTACAATGGTTACAAGTGGTTCTGAACTCGTTTAGGGTGCCATTTTGATGCTACAAACATCGCCACAAATGCATTTTTTTCACTTCGGTTGAACCCCAAAAATGCATACTAAACGCATTCTGATCCTGTTTTTATCATTCCCTACACCCACGGGACAAGACAATGCACCATCCTACAATGGTTACAAGTGGTTCTGAACTCGTTTAGGGTGCCATTTTGATGCTACAAACATCGCCAAAAATGCATTTTTTTCACTTCGGTTGAACCCCAAAAATGCATACTAAACGCATTCTGATCCTGTTTTTATCATTCCCTACACCCACGGGACAAGACAATGCACCATCCTACAATGGTTACAAGTGGTTCTGAACTCGTTTAGGGTGCCATTTTGATGCTACAAACATCGCCACAAATGCATTTTTTTCACTTCGGTTGAACCCCAAAAATGCATACTAAACGCATTCTGATCCTGTTTTTATCATTCCCTACACCCACGGGACAAGACAATGCACCATCCTACAATGGTTACAAGTACTTCTGAACCCGTTTAGGGTGCCATTTTGACGGTACAAACATCGCCAAAAATGCATTTTTTTTCACTTCGGTTGAACCCCAAAAATGCATACTAAACGCATTCTGATCCTGTTTTTATCATTCCCTACACCCACGGGACAAGACAATGCACCATCCTACAATGGTTACAAGTGGTTCTGAACTCGTTTAGGGTGCCATTTTGATGCTACAAACATCGCCACAAATGCATTTTTTTCACTTCGGTTGAACCCCAAAAATGCATACTAAACGCATTCTGATCCTGTTTTTATCATTCCCTACACCCACGGGACAAGACAATGCACCATCCTACAATGGTTACAAGTACTTCTGAACCCGTTTAGGGTGCCATTTTGACGGTACAAACATCGCCAAAAATGCATTTTTTTTCACTTCGGTTGAACCCCAAAAATGCATACTAAACGCATTCTGATCCTGTTTTTATCATTCCCTACACCCACGGGACAAGACAATGCACCATCCTACAATGGTTACAAGTGGTTCTGAACTCGTTTAGGGTGCCATTTTGATGCTACAAACATCGCCAAAAATGCATTTTTTTCACTTCGGTTGAACCCCAAAAATGCATACTAAACGCATTCTGATCCTGTTTTTATCATTCCCTACACCCACGGGACAAGACAATGCACCATCCTACAATGGTTACAAGTGGTTCTGAACTCGTTTAGGGTGCCATTTTGATGCTACAAACATCGCCAAAAATGCATTTTTTTCACTTCGGTTGAACCCCAAAAATGCATACTAAACGCATTCTGATCCTGTTTTTATCATTCCCTACACCCACGGGACAAGACAATGCACCATCCTACAATGGTTACAAGTGGTTCTGAACTCGTTTAGGGTGCCATTTTGATGCTACAAACATCGCCACAAATGCATTTTTTTCACTTCGGTTGAACCCCAAAAATGCATACTAAACGCATTCTGATCCTGTTTTTATCATTCCCTACACCCACGGGACAAGACAATGCACCATCCTACAATGGTTACAAGTACTTCTGAACCCGTTTAGGGTGCCATTTTGACGGTACAAACATCGCCAAAAATGCATTTTTTTTCACTTCGGTTGAACCCCAAAAATGCATACTAAACGCATTCTGATCCTGTTTTTATCATTCCCTACACCCACGGGACAAGACAATGCACCATCCTACAATGGTTACAAGTGGTTCTGAACTCGTTTAGGGTGCCATTTTGATGCTACAAACATCGCCACAAATGCATTTTTTTCACTTCGGTTGAACCCCAAAAATGCATACTAAACGCATTCTGATCCTGTTTTTATCATTCCCTACACCCACGGGACAAGACAATGCACCATCCTACAATGGTTACAAGTACTTCTGAACCCGTTTAGGGTGCCATTTTGACGGTACAAACATCGCCAAAAATGCATTTTTTTTCACTTCGGTTGAACCCCAAAAATGCATACTAAACGCATTCTGATCCTGTTTTTATCATTCCCTACACCCACGGGACAAGACAATGCACCATCCTACAATGGTTACAAGTGGTTCTGAACTCGTTTAGGGTGCCATTTTGATGCTACAAACATCGCCAAAAATGCATTTTTTTCACTTCGGTTGAACCCCAAAAATGCATACTAAACGCATTCTGATCCTGTTTTTATCATTCCCTACACCCACGGGACAAGACAATGCACCATCCTACAATGGTTACAAGTGGTTCTGAACTCGTTTAGGGTGCCATTTTGATGCTACAAACATCGCCAAAAATGCATTTTTTTCACTTCGGTTGAACCCCAAAAATGCATACTAAACGCATTCTGATCCTGTTTTTATCATTCCCTACACCCACGGGACAAGACAATGCACCATCCTACAATGGTTACAAGTGGTTCTGAACTCGTTTAGGGTGCCATTTTGATGCTACAAACATCGCCACAAATGCATTTTTTTCACTTCGGTTGAACCCCAAAAATGCATACTAAACGCATTCTGATCCTGTTTTTATCATTCCCTACACCCACGGGACAAGACAATGCACCATCCTACAATGGTTACAAGTGGTTCTGAACTCGTTTAGGGTGCCATTTTGATGCTACAAACATCGCCAAAAATGCATTTTTTTCACTTCGGTTGAACCCCAAAAATGCATACTAAACGCATTCTGATCCTGTTTTTATCATTCCCTACACCCACGGGACAAGACAATGCACCATCCTACAATGGTTACAAGTGGTTCTGAACTCGTTTAGGGTGCCATTTTGATGCTACAAACATCGCCACAAATGCATTTTTTTCACTTCGGTTGAACCCCAAAAATGCATACTAAACGCATTCTGATCCTGTTTTTATCATTCCCTACACCCACGGGACAAGACAATGCACCATCCTACAATGGTTACAAGTACTTCTGAACCCGTTTAGGGTGCCATTTTGACGGTACAAACATCGCCAAAAATGCATTTTTTTTCACTTCGGTTGAACCCCAAAAATGCATACTAAACGCATTCTGATCCTGTTTTTATCATTCCCTACACCCACGGGACAAGACAATGCACCATCCTACAATGGTTACAAGTGGTTCTGAACTCGTTTAGGGTGCCATTTTGATGCTACAAACATCGCCAAAAATGCATTTTTTTCACTTCGGTTGAACCCCAAAAATGCATACTAAACGCATTCTGATCCTGTTTTTATCATTCCCTACACCCACGGGACAAGACAATGCACCATCCTACAATGGTTACAAGTGGTTCTGAACTCGTTTAGGGTGCCATTTTGATGCTACAAACATCGCCAAAAATGCATTTTTTTCACTTCGGTTGAACCCCAAAAATGCATACTAAACGCATTCTGATCCTGTTTTTATCATTCCCTACACCCACGGGACAAGACAATGCACCATCCTACAATGGTTACAAGTGGTTCTGAACTCGTTTAGGGTGCCATTTTGATGCTACAAACATCGCCACAAATGCATTTTTTTCACTTCGGTTGAACCCCAAAAATGCATACTAAACGCATTCTGATCCTGTTTTTATCATTCCCTACACCCACGGGACAAGACAATGCACCATCCTACAATGGTTACAAGTGGTTCTGAACTCGTTTAGGGTGCCATTTTGATGCTACAAACATCGCCAAAAATGCATTTTTTTCACTTCGGTTGAACCCCAAAAATGCATACTAAACGCATTCTGATCCTGTTTTTATCATTCCCTACACCCACGGGACAAGACAATGCACCATCCTACAATGGTTACAAGTGGTTCTGAACTCGTTTAGGGTGCCATTTTGATGCTACAAACATCGCCACAAATGCATTTTTTTCACTTCGGTTGAACCCCAAAAATGCATACTAAACGCATTCTGATCCTGTTTTTATCATTCCCTACACCCACGGGACAAGACAATGCACCATCCTACAATGGTTACAAGTACTTCTGAACCCGTTTAGGGTGCCATTTTGACGGTACAAACATCGCCAAAAATGCATTTTTTTTCACTTCGGTTGAACCCCAAAAATGCATACTAAACGCATTCTGATCCTGTTTTTATCATTCCCTACACCCACGGGACAAGACAATGCACCATCCTACAATGGTTACAAGTGGTTCTGAACTCGTTTAGGGTGCCATTTTGATGCTACAAACATCGCCACAAATGCATTTTTTTCACTTCGGTTGAACCCCAAAAATGCATACTAAACGCATTCTGATCCTGTTTTTATCATTCCCTACACCCACGGGACAAGACAATGCACCATCCTACAATGGTTACAAGTACTTCTGAACCCGTTTAGGGTGCCATTTTGACGGTACAAACATCGCCAAAAATGCATTTTTTTTCACTTCGGTTGAACCCCAAAAATGCATACTAAACGCATTCTGATCCTGTTTTTATCATTCCCTACACCCACGGGACAAGACAATGCACCATCCTACAATGGTTACAAGTGGTTCTGAACTCGTTTAGGGTGCCATTTTGATGCTACAAACATCGCCAAAAATGCATTTTTTTCACTTCGGTTGAACCCCAAAAATGCATACTAAACGCATTCTGATCCTGTTTTTATCATTCCCTACACCCACGGGACAAGACAATGCACCATCCTACAATGGTTACAAGTGGTTCTGAACTCGTTTAGGGTGCCATTTTGATGCTACAAACATCGCCAAAAATGCATTTTTTTCACTTCGGTTGAACCCCAAAAATGCATACTAAACGCATTCTGATCCTGTTTTTATCATTCCCTACACCCACGGGACAAGACAATGCACCATCCTACAATGGTTACAAGTGGTTCTGAACTCGTTTAGGGTGCCATTTTGATGCTACAAACATCGCCACAAATGCATTTTTTTCACTTCGGTTGAACCCCAAAAATGCATACTAAACGCATTCTGATCCTGTTTTTATCATTCCCTACACCCACGGGACAAGACAATGCACCATCCTACAATGGTTACAAGTACTTCTGAACCCGTTTAGGGTGCCATTTTGACGGTACAAACATCGCCAAAAATGCATTTTTTTTCACTTCGGTTGAACCCCAAAAATGCATACTAAACGCATTCTGATCCTGTTTTTATCATTCCCTACACCCACGGGACAAGACAATGCACCATCCTACAATGGTTACAAGTGGTTCTGAACTCGTTTAGGGTGCCATTTTGATGCTACAAACATCGCCACAAATGCATTTTTTTCACTTCGGTTGAACCCCAAAAATGCATACTAAACGCATTCTGATCCTGTTTTTATCATTCCCTACACCCACGGGACAAGACAATGCACCATCCTACAATGGTTACAAGTACTTCTGAACCCGTTTAGGGTGCCATTTTGACGGTACAAACATCGCCAAAAATGCATTTTTTTTCACTTCGGTTGAACCCCAAAAATGCATACTAAACGCATTCTGATCCTGTTTTTATCATTCCCTACACCCACGGGACAAGACAATGCACCATCCTACAATGGTTACAAGTGGTTCTGAACTCGTTTAGGGTGCCATTTTGATGCTACAAACATCGCCAAAAATGCATTTTTTTCACTTCGGTTGAACCCCAAAAATGCATACTAAACGCATTCTGATCCTGTTTTTATCATTCCCTACACCCACGGGACAAGACAATGCACCATCCTACAATGGTTACAAGTGGTTCTGAACTCGTTTAGGGTGCCATTTTGATGCTACAAACATCGCCAAAAATGCATTTTTTTCACTTCGGTTGAACCCCAAAAATGCATACTAAACGCATTCTGATCCTGTTTTTATCATTCCCTACACCCACGGGACAAGACAATGCACCATCCTACAATGGTTACAAGTGGTTCTGAACTCGTTTAGGGTGCCATTTTGATGCTACAAACATCGCCACAAATGCATTTTTTTCACTTCGGTTGAACCCCAAAAATGCATACTAAACGCATTCTGATCCTGTTTTTATCATTCCCTACACCCACGGGACAAGACAATGCACCATCCTACAATGGTTACAAGTGGTTCTGAACTCGTTTAGGGTGCCATTTTGATGCTACAAACATCGCCAAAAATGCATTTTTTTCACTTCGGTTGAACCCCAAAAATGCATACTAAACGCATTCTGATCCTGTTTTTATCATTCCCTACACCCACGGGACAAGACAATGCACCATCCTACAATGGTTACAAGTGGTTCTGAACTCGTTTAGGGTGCCATTTTGATGCTACAAACATCGCCACAAATGCATTTTTTTCACTTCGGTTGAACCCCAAAAATGCATACTAAACGCATTCTGATCCTGTTTTTATCATTCCCTACACCCACGGGACAAGACAATGCACCATCCTACAATGGTTACAAGTACTTCTGAACCCGTTTAGGGTGCCATTTTGACGGTACAAACATCGCCAAAAATGCATTTTTTTTCACTTCGGTTGAACCCCAAAAATGCATACTAAACGCATTCTGATCCTGTTTTTATCATTCCCTACACCCACGGGACAAGACAATGCACCATCCTACAATGGTTACAAGTGGTTCTGAACTCGTTTAGGGTGCCATTTTGATGCTACAAACATCGCCACAAATGCATTTTTTTCACTTCGGTTGAACCCCAAAAATGCATACTAAACGCATTCTGATCCTGTTTTTATCATTCCCTACACCCACGGGACAAGACAATGCACCATCCTACAATGGTTACAAGTACTTCTGAACCCGTTTAGGGTGCCATTTTGACGGTACAAACATCGCCAAAAATGCATTTTTTTTCACTTCGGTTGAACCCCAAAAATGCATACTAAACGCATTCTGATCCTGTTTTTATCATTCCCTACACCCACGGGACAAGACAATGCACCATCCTACAATGGTTACAAGTGGTTCTGAACTCGTTTAGGGTGCCATTTTGATGCTACAAACATCGCCAAAAATGCATTTTTTTCACTTCGGTTGAACCCCAAAAATGCATACTAAACGCATTCTGATCCTGTTTTTATCATTCCCTACACCCACGGGACAAGACAATGCACCATCCTACAATGGTTACAAGTGGTTCTGAACTCGTTTAGGGTGCCATTTTGATGCTACAAACATCGCCAAAAATGCATTTTTTTCACTTCGGTTGAACCCCAAAAATGCATACTAAACGCATTCTGATCCTGTTTTTATCATTCCCTACACCCACGGGACAAGACAATGCACCATCCTACAATGGTTACAAGTGGTTCTGAACTCGTTTAGGGTGCCATTTTGATGCTACAAACATCGCCACAAATGCATTTTTTTCACTTCGGTTGAACCCCAAAAATGCATACTAAACGCATTCTGATCCTGTTTTTATCATTCCCTACACCCACGGGACAAGACAATGCACCATCCTACAATGGTTACAAGTGGTTCTGAACTCGTTTAGGGTGCCATTTTGATGCTACAAACATCGCCAAAAATGCATTTTTTTCACTTCGGTTGAACCCCAAAAATGCATACTAAACGCATTCTGATCCTGTTTTTATCATTCCCTACACCCACGGGACAAGACAATGCACCATCCTACAATGGTTACAAGTGGTTCTGAACTCGTTTAGGGTGCCATTTTGATGCTACAAACATCGCCAAAAATGCATTTTTTTCACTTCGGTTGAACCCCAAAAATGCATACTAAACGCATTCTGATCCTGTTTTTATCATTCCCTACACCCACGGGACAAGACAATGCACCATCCTACAATGGTTACAAGTGGTTCTGAACTCGTTTAGGGTGCCATTTTGATGCTACAAACATCGCCACAAATGCATTTTTTTCACTTCGGTTGAACCCCAAAAATGCATACTAAACGCATTCTGATCCTGTTTTTATCATTCCCTACACCCACGGGACAAGACAATGCACCATCCTACAATGGTTACAAGTACTTCTGAACCCGTTTAGGGTGCCATTTTGACGGTACAAACATCGCCAAAAATGCATTTTTTTTCACTTCGGTTGAACCCCAAAAATGCATACTAAACGCATTCTGATCCTGTTTTTATCATTCCCTACACCCACGGGACAAGACAATGCACCATCCTACAATGGTTACAAGTGGTTCTGAACTCGTTTAGGGTGCCATTTTGATGCTACAAACATCGCCACAAATGCATTTTTTTCACTTCGGTTGAACCCCAAAAATGCATACTAAACGCATTCTGATCCTGTTTTTATCATTCCCTACACCCACGGGACAAGACAATGCACCATCCTACAATGGTTACAAGTACTTCTGAACCCGTTTAGGGTGCCATTTTGACGGTACAAACATCGCCAAAAATGCATTTTTTTTCACTTCGGTTGAACCCCAAAAATGCATACTAAACGCATTCTGATCCTGTTTTTATCATTCCCTACACCCACGGGACAAGACAATGCACCATCCTACAATGGTTACAAGTGGTTCTGAACTCGTTTAGGGTGCCATTTTGATGCTACAAACATCGCCAAAAATGCATTTTTTTCACTTCGGTTGAACCCCAAAAATGCATACTAAACGCATTCTGATCCTGTTTTTATCATTCCCTACACCCACGGGACAAGACAATGCACCATCCTACAATGGTTACAAGTGGTTCTGAACTCGTTTAGGGTGCCATTTTGATGCTACAAACATCGCCAAAAATGCATTTTTTTCACTTCGGTTGAACCCCAAAAATGCATACTAAACGCATTCTGATCCTGTTTTTATCATTCCCTACACCCACGGGACAAGACAATGCACCATCCTACAATGGTTACAAGTGGTTCTGAACTCGTTTAGGGTGCCATTTTGATGCTACAAACATCGCCACAAATGCATTTTTTTCACTTCGGTTGAACCCCAAAAATGCATACTAAACGCATTCTGATCCTGTTTTTATCATTCCCTACACCCACGGGACAAGACAATGCACCATCCTACAATGGTTACAAGTGGTTCTGAACTCGTTTAGGGTGCCATTTTGATGCTACAAACATCGCCAAAAATGCATTTTTTTCACTTCGGTTGAACCCCAAAAATGCATACTAAACGCATTCTGATCCTGTTTTTATCATTCCCTACACCCACGGGACAAGACAATGCACCATCCTACAATGGTTACAAGTGGTTCTGAACTCGTTTAGGGTGCCATTTTGATGCTACAAACATCGCCACAAATGCATTTTTTTCACTTCGGTTGAACCCCAAAAATGCATACTAAACGCATTCTGATCCTGTTTTTATCATTCCCTACACCCACGGGACAAGACAATGCACCATCCTACAATGGTTACAAGTACTTCTGAACCCGTTTAGGGTGCCATTTTGACGGTACAAACATCGCCAAAAATGCATTTTTTTTCACTTCGGTTGAACCCCAAAAATGCATACTAAACGCATTCTGATCCTGTTTTTATCATTCCCTACACCCACGGGACAAGACAATGCACCATCCTACAATGGTTACAAGTGGTTCTGAACTCGTTTAGGGTGCCATTTTGATGCTACAAACATCGCCACAAATGCATTTTTTTCACTTCGGTTGAACCCCAAAAATGCATACTAAACGCATTCTGATCCTGTTTTTATCATTCCCTACACCCACGGGACAAGACAATGCACCATCCTACAATGGTTACAAGTACTTCTGAACCCGTTTAGGGTGCCATTTTGACGGTACAAACATCGCCAAAAATGCATTTTTTTTCACTTCGGTTGAACCCCAAAAATGCATACTAAACGCATTCTGATCCTGTTTTTATCATTCCCTACACCCACGGGACAAGACAATGCACCATCCTACAATGGTTACAAGTGGTTCTGAACTCGTTTAGGGTGCCATTTTGATGCTACAAACATCGCCAAAAATGCATTTTTTTCACTTCGGTTGAACCCCAAAAATGCATACTAAACGCATTCTGATCCTGTTTTTATCATTCCCTACACCCACGGGACAAGACAATGCACCATCCTACAATGGTTACAAGTGGTTCTGAACTCGTTTAGGGTGCCATTTTGATGCTACAAACATCGCCAAAAATGCATTTTTTTCACTTCGGTTGAACCCCAAAAATGCATACTAAACGCATTCTGATCCTGTTTTTATCATTCCCTACACCCACGGGACAAGACAATGCACCATCCTACAATGGTTACAAGTGGTTCTGAACTCGTTTAGGGTGCCATTTTGATGCTACAAACATCGCCACAAATGCATTTTTTTCACTTCGGTTGAACCCCAAAAATGCATACTAAACGCATTCTGATCCTGTTTTTATCATTCCCTACACCCACGGGACAAGACAATGCACCATCCTACAATGGTTACAAGTACTTCTGAACCCGTTTAGGGTGCCATTTTGACGGTACAAACATCGCCAAAAATGCATTTTTTTTCACTTCGGTTGAACCCCAAAAATGCATACTAAACGCATTCTGATCCTGTTTTTATCATTCCCTACACCCACGGGACAAGACAATGCACCATCCTACAATGGTTACAAGTGGTTCTGAACTCGTTTAGGGTGCCATTTTGATGCTACAAACATCGCCACAAATGCATTTTTTTCACTTCGGTTGAACCCCAAAAATGCATACTAAACGCATTCTGATCCTGTTTTTATCATTCCCTACACCCACGGGACAAGACAATGCACCATCCTACAATGGTTACAAGTACTTCTGAACCCGTTTAGGGTGCCATTTTGACGGTACAAACATCGCCAAAAATGCATTTTTTTTCACTTCGGTTGAACCCCAAAAATGCATACTAAACGCATTCTGATCCTGTTTTTATCATTCCCTACACCCACGGGACAAGACAATGCACCATCCTACAATGGTTACAAGTGGTTCTGAACTCGTTTAGGGTGCCATTTTGATGCTACAAACATCGCCAAAAATGCATTTTTTTCACTTCGGTTGAACCCCAAAAATGCATACTAAACGCATTCTGATCCTGTTTTTATCATTCCCTACACCCACGGGACAAGACAATGCACCATCCTACAATGGTTACAAGTGGTTCTGAACTCGTTTAGGGTGCCATTTTGATGCTACAAACATCGCCAAAAATGCATTTTTTTCACTTCGGTTGAACCCCAAAAATGCATACTAAACGCATTCTGATCCTGTTTTTATCATTCCCTACACCCACGGGACAAGACAATGCACCATCCTACAATGGTTACAAGTGGTTCTGAACTCGTTTAGGGTGCCATTTTGATGCTACAAACATCGCCACAAATGCATTTTTTTCACTTCGGTTGAACCCCAAAAATGCATACTAAACGCATTCTGATCCTGTTTTTATCATTCCCTACACCCACGGGACAAGACAATGCACCATCCTACAATGGTTACAAGTGGTTCTGAACTCGTTTAGGGTGCCATTTTGATGCTACAAACATCGCCAAAAATGCATTTTTTTCACTTCGGTTGAACCCCAAAAATGCATACTAAACGCATTCTGATCCTGTTTTTATCATTCCCTACACCCACGGGACAAGACAATGCACCATCCTACAATGGTTACAAGTGGTTCTGAACTCGTTTAGGGTGCCATTTTGATGCTACAAACATCGCCACAAATGCATTTTTTTCACTTCGGTTGAACCCCAAAAATGCATACTAAACGCATTCTGATCCTGTTTTTATCATTCCCTACACCCACGGGACAAGACAATGCACCATCCTACAATGGTTACAAGTACTTCTGAACCCGTTTAGGGTGCCATTTTGACGGTACAAACATCGCCAAAAATGCATTTTTTTTCACTTCGGTTGAACCCCAAAAATGCATACTAAACGCATTCTGATCCTGTTTTTATCATTCCCTACACCCACGGGACAAGACAATGCACCATCCTACAATGGTTACAAGTGGTTCTGAACTCGTTTAGGGTGCCATTTTGATGCTACAAACATCGCCACAAATGCATTTTTTTCACTTCGGTTGAACCCCAAAAATGCATACTAAACGCATTCTGATCCTGTTTTTATCATTCCCTACACCCACGGGACAAGACAATGCACCATCCTACAATGGTTACAAGTACTTCTGAACCCGTTTAGGGTGCCATTTTGACGGTACAAACATCGCCAAAAATGCATTTTTTTTCACTTCGGTTGAACCCCAAAAATGCATACTAAACGCATTCTGATCCTGTTTTTATCATTCCCTACACCCACGGGACAAGACAATGCACCATCCTACAATGGTTACAAGTGGTTCTGAACTCGTTTAGGGTGCCATTTTGATGCTACAAACATCGCCAAAAATGCATTTTTTTCACTTCGGTTGAACCCCAAAAATGCATACTAAACGCATTCTGATCCTGTTTTTATCATTCCCTACACCCACGGGACAAGACAATGCACCATCCTACAATGGTTACAAGTGGTTCTGAACTCGTTTAGGGTGCCATTTTGATGCTACAAACATCGCCAAAAATGCATTTTTTTCACTTCGGTTGAACCCCAAAAATGCATACTAAACGCATTCTGATCCTGTTTTTATCATTCCCTACACCCACGGGACAAGACAATGCACCATCCTACAATGGTTACAAGTGGTTCTGAACTCGTTTAGGGTGCCATTTTGATGCTACAAACATCGCCACAAATGCATTTTTTTCACTTCGGTTGAACCCCAAAAATGCATACTAAACGCATTCTGATCCTGTTTTTATCATTCCCTACACCCACGGGACAAGACAATGCACCATCCTACAATGGTTACAAGTGGTTCTGAACTCGTTTAGGGTGCCATTTTGATGCTACAAACATCGCCAAAAATGCATTTTTTTCACTTCGGTTGAACCCCAAAAATGCATACTAAACGCATTCTGATCCTGTTTTTATCATTCCCTACACCCACGGGACAAGACAATGCACCATCCTACAATGGTTACAAGTGGTTCTGAACTCGTTTAGGGTGCCATTTTGATGCTACAAACATCGCCACAAATGCATTTTTTTCACTTCGGTTGAACCCCAAAAATGCATACTAAACGCATTCTGATCCTGTTTTTATCATTCCCTACACCCACGGGACAAGACAATGCACCATCCTACAATGGTTACAAGTACTTCTGAACCCGTTTAGGGTGCCATTTTGACGGTACAAACATCGCCAAAAATGCATTTTTTTTCACTTCGGTTGAACCCCAAAAATGCATACTAAACGCATTCTGATCCTGTTTTTATCATTCCCTACACCCACGGGACAAGACAATGCACCATCCTACAATGGTTACAAGTGGTTCTGAACTCGTTTAGGGTGCCATTTTGATGCTACAAACATCGCCACAAATGCATTTTTTTCACTTCGGTTGAACCCCAAAAATGCATACTAAACGCATTCTGATCCTGTTTTTATCATTCCCTACACCCACGGGACAAGACAATGCACCATCCTACAATGGTTACAAGTACTTCTGAACCCGTTTAGGGTGCCATTTTGACGGTACAAACATCGCCAAAAATGCATTTTTTTTCACTTCGGTTGAACCCCAAAAATGCATACTAAACGCATTCTGATCCTGTTTTTATCATTCCCTACACCCACGGGACAAGACAATGCACCATCCTACAATGGTTACAAGTGGTTCTGAACTCGTTTAGGGTGCCATTTTGATGCTACAAACATCGCCAAAAATGCATTTTTTTCACTTCGGTTGAACCCCAAAAATGCATACTAAACGCATTCTGATCCTGTTTTTATCATTCCCTACACCCACGGGACAAGACAATGCACCATCCTACAATGGTTACAAGTGGTTCTGAACTCGTTTAGGGTGCCATTTTGATGCTACAAACATCGCCAAAAATGCATTTTTTTCACTTCGGTTGAACCCCAAAAATGCATACTAAACGCATTCTGATCCTGTTTTTATCATTCCCTACACCCACGGGACAAGACAATGCACCATCCTACAATGGTTACAAGTGGTTCTGAACTCGTTTAGGGTGCCATTTTGATGCTACAAACATCGCCACAAATGCATTTTTTTCACTTCGGTTGAACCCCAAAAATGCATACTAAACGCATTCTGATCCTGTTTTTATCATTCCCTACACCCACGGGACAAGACAATGCACCATCCTACAATGGTTACAAGTACTTCTGAACCCGTTTAGGGTGCCATTTTGACGGTACAAACATCGCCAAAAATGCATTTTTTTTCACTTCGGTTGAACCCCAAAAATGCATACTAAACGCATTCTGATCCTGTTTTTATCATTCCCTACACCCACGGGACAAGACAATGCACCATCCTACAATGGTTACAAGTGGTTCTGAACTCGTTTAGGGTGCCATTTTGATGCTACAAACATCGCCACAAATGCATTTTTTTCACTTCGGTTGAACCCCAAAAATGCATACTAAACGCATTCTGATCCTGTTTTTATCATTCCCTACACCCACGGGACAAGACAATGCACCATCCTACAATGGTTACAAGTACTTCTGAACCCGTTTAGGGTGCCATTTTGACGGTACAAACATCGCCAAAAATGCATTTTTTTTCACTTCGGTTGAACCCCAAAAATGCATACTAAACGCATTCTGATCCTGTTTTTATCATTCCCTACACCCACGGGACAAGACAATGCACCATCCTACAATGGTTACAAGTGGTTCTGAACTCGTTTAGGGTGCCATTTTGATGCTACAAACATCGCCAAAAATGCATTTTTTTCACTTCGGTTGAACCCCAAAAATGCATACTAAACGCATTCTGATCCTGTTTTTATCATTCCCTACACCCACGGGACAAGACAATGCACCATCCTACAATGGTTACAAGTGGTTCTGAACTCGTTTAGGGTGCCATTTTGATGCTACAAACATCGCCAAAAATGCATTTTTTTCACTTCGGTTGAACCCCAAAAATGCATACTAAACGCATTCTGATCCTGTTTTTATCATTCCCTACACCCACGGGACAAGACAATGCACCATCCTACAATGGTTACAAGTGGTTCTGAACTCGTTTAGGGTGCCATTTTGATGCTACAAACATCGCCACAAATGCATTTTTTTCACTTCGGTTGAACCCCAAAAATGCATACTAAACGCATTCTGATCCTGTTTTTATCATTCCCTACACCCACGGGACAAGACAATGCACCATCCTACAATGGTTACAAGTGGTTCTGAACTCGTTTAGGGTGCCATTTTGATGCTACAAACATCGCCAAAAATGCATTTTTTTCACTTCGGTTGAACCCCAAAAATGCATACTAAACGCATTCTGATCCTGTTTTTATCATTCCCTACACCCACGGGACAAGACAATGCACCATCCTACAATGGTTACAAGTGGTTCTGAACTCGTTTAGGGTGCCATTTTGATGCTACAAACATCGCCACAAATGCATTTTTTTCACTTCGGTTGAACCCCAAAAATGCATACTAAACGCATTCTGATCCTGTTTTTATCATTCCCTACACCCACGGGACAAGACAATGCACCATCCTACAATGGTTACAAGTACTTCTGAACCCGTTTAGGGTGCCATTTTGACGGTACAAACATCGCCAAAAATGGTTACAAGTACTTCAAAAGAAAAAGAACTTCCCTACTTGGATGGAAAAAGTATCATTAGATATGTCTTAAAGGATAGTTTAAGCCTTATCTCTTTAATAAAGCCTTAAAAAAATAAATCATTAGATAAGAAAAGAAAAGTAAAGTTAAGTTAAAGTTGTCATCTGACTATGTGTATTAGCATATTGCTGGTTTTTTTCCACGGAAAGCATGGACTTGTAGCGATGGATGTTACTGAACACGTATTTGGATTGAGGTGATCACTTTTGTTCACACATTCGGAAGTATTAGCAGGATAATGATTATGACATACTCTGCACGGAAACAAAAACATAAATCGGATTCATTCAATTTCATACCACCAAATATTATGTAATTATCTTTTATTGCCGGTGACTTCTGCTCCAAACATTCGTCATAAATTTTTATTAATAAGACACATTTATACGTAAAGCACCATTGCACCATTGCACTATATTGAAAACAAAGCAAAGCGCTTTTTTCTTGCATACAAGCTCAATCCTTACAGCAAGCTTTATCGTGGAAAGCTCTTCGTTAACAAACATACGATCGAATCGACTCAATATTGAGTTGTATAGTTTCTTCATTGAAGATTGTGTGTGCATTAGTTTCAGTATACGTAAAGCACCATTGCACCATTGCACTACATATATCACTATATTGAAAACAAAGCAATGCGCTTTTTTCTTGCATACAAGCTCAATCCTTACAACAAGCTTTATCGTGGAAAGCTCTTCGTTAACGAAATATACGATCGAATCGACTCAAAATTGAGTTGGAGTTGACTCAATTTTGCAAAAAGTGAGTTGAATTTTTATTTACTGAAAATGAAACGAACTAGAAAAAGAACCAGTTTTACTCATTTTTTAGTCGCTTTTGTACTTCAACAAACCGCCGTTTAATTATCAACCTGCCTGAAAAAAGGGAAACTATAAACCCGTACCCAGTAAGCGGCTCCATGCGTGCGTGACAACATATCACGCATTGTTGGTTGGTTTGCGTGGGCGTACTTTGGTTCGCGTGTAAAGGGCCTTAGAAAGTTTGTTTACAAATGCTTTTGTGCCGTTATCAAATGTTATGCCTGATATGACATTTTTTTTTTTTTTATATTTAAATGATCTTTATTTATTGTATTTGTTTGGTACTCGGAGACGAAGTAGCCCAGGGCTGAAAGTCTCCTTAATAAAAATATAAAAAAAAAAAAAATTGTTTGGTTTACATGTATGGATTATCAAGTGACACAGATGCGTCTTTTCAACTTTAGAACATTTGAAATTTTTAATTATTATTCACAGTTCCTTGTCCTATCAGTCCTGTTATTAGAGTATGACCACTAGAGTGATGCAAAATTTGAAATTTTCGCTCCACAATACTTAAACGATTCCAAATCGGATCTTAACTCACCCATTTGGTGGAAAACTGAGATGGCACAAACCATTTGAAGTGTGTATGGGAATTAGTATGGTAAAACCAAGATTTTTGTTCATGTCTATCTAATAATTCACCATATCGGTCTGCTTCAAAAGCAAACAACTGTACATGTAGGAAATTTTACCAGCTACAACTTTGCCCAAGACCACTTTTTGATTAAATGCAAGGATCGAAAGTTATCAATGGTTCAATGCGCTGATGTCTTATGATGATACTCAATCAACATTGGTGTTTCTGGGGCGTTAAATAGGACACAACAATCATGGCTACTATGTCACACTGCAAAATACAGTGTTGCCTACAGAGTAGTTGCTTGATCATGTCATAAGTTTACCAATCTCTTAAATAATTAATAGCTTTTTCCTGTCTCGTTTTACATAGAAATGATTTTCGGCAAAGTTGTAGCTGAGAAAATTTTCTATAAGAATGGCTATCGAACTGTTTCGCAGATCAATATGGAAAAAGACTAGAAGGCAATGAACAAAAAGTTGAGATTTCCCATAGTAATTTACATGTAAACTTCAAATGGCTTGTGCGAAGTCTGTTTCTAACCAAATGAGTTGTAACTTTGGGAGGCTAATCAGGACCCGATTTGAAACCATTTAAGCACTGTGGAGAGACTAATGACCACCTTGGTGGGGTTGGTTTGTTTTGAATTTGAAAAAGGAGGCTACTTATAACTACTATTGGAGGCGAACCAGCCTAAGGCTGAAAGCCTCCTAAATAAAGCTAAATAATAATAATAATTATAACTACTATTTACAACTACAATTAACCTGTAACTACTATATACACCTAACCTACTATATACAAATTGCTTATCAAAGCATGTTCTGATTTATTGCATTTCTGCATAAACCTAGTCTTAATGTCATCAATTTTGAAATCTAATTTTGGAATGTTCGCCTCTTGGTGGAGGTCTGAAATTTTTGTGTCAAAGGGACGATCAAGGATCATCCTAAGCACTCTGTTCTTTGCAACCTGGATTTTGTTCCTGTTGTTTTGAGCTGCGTAGAGGATGCTATGATTTGTTTGTAGACAGCCAGTTTCTACGGCAAATCAGCGGATACAGAGACCTAACTGTAGAATCACCCGATGCCTCTTGGTTCGTTCTGCTTCAACCAGCTACTGTCGTCCACCTCCAGTGATATTCGTATCGCAACTACCTCGATACCGCTTTTGATCACTAACCAAGGTGGAACACTTGATTACGGTTTTCTCCATATGCTAGCGGAATAGGAGCTTTTCGTCAAACAACATCCCGAGATAGGTTACTTCGGCGGTGTCCCATCCATGATTACAGTACAAGAGGGAGCTGGTTTTAGTTTGGGAGATTGCCGATGGAGGAACATTATTGTTTGGGTTTTGGAAGCATTGATTTTGATTTTGCACGTGGTGGCATAATCAGCTAAGGGGTCGAGGCATCTTTGAAGCTTGTTTGTTATTTCACGAGGCATCCTTCCCTTAACGGTTATATCAGTATCATCTGCGAACAGAAATAACACGCAACCGTTACCCAAGAAAGGATGCTGTATAGCAAAGGGCCCAACAGACTTCCTTGCGGAACACATGGAAAATATGCTTGAATTGCAACCATTCAACGATACCCTGAACGACCTTTGCTGAAGGTAGTTACGGGTGATTTTAACAAGATGCAAAGGAAAGTTGAAGTTACAAAGCTTGTATACAAGCCCATTGTGCCAGACATTATCAAACGCTTTCTCAACGTCTAACAATGCCATGGCTGTAGACTTGGACACAGCCTTATTACTTCGGATGTTATTCATCACCCGTACTAGCTGATGATTTGTGGAGTGCGAACTGTTCCGGTAGGAGAATGGACAAACTTGAGCAAACGATTGAGAATAAGTTTCTCGAACAATTTGCTCAGCGCTGAAAGGAGGCTGATTGGTATGTAGCTTGAAGCGTTGGGTCCTTCCCGGGTTTGCGGATAGGTATGATTTTCGCTGTCTTCCAGATACTTGGAAAGTAGTGCAATTCCAAGCATCTGTTGAAGACAGCAGCCAGCAGAGAGTGAACCTTCATGCTGAGATTTTTCAATACTAGGTTGAATATTCCGTCAAACCCGGGGGCCTTCATGTTTTTGGTGCATTTCAGCGTTGAGCAAATCTGTTCCACTGTGATTCTATCCTCCGGAGGGATGGCACAAGGGGAGGAAACAAGGTTGAGTACGCATTGCTCAACCTGAACTTCGAGCGGACTTTGGATGTTGAAGCCAAGCAAGTGCGATTTGAGTTGGAGGCGAACCAGCCCAAGGCTGAAAGCCTCCCTAATAAAGATAAATAATAATAATAATAATAAGTGCGATTTGACAATATGCTCACCAATCGCATTTGCTTTCTCCTGAGGGGTGATTATGAGCCGATCGTCATCATTTTCATCTTTGAGTGGAGGAATGGGTTTGGGGTACGTCTTTAGGACCTTGGCAACCTTCCAGAATGGCTTTCGTTCCTCCTCTTGATCCGAAAGACGGCGATGGGGGCCAGCTTGTAGCGGTCTTTAATTTCAGCTTCGATCACCTTCGTTTCGAAATTCGGAAGGCCTCGGATGACTACCTTAAATTACTTGTCGCCCGGGATGTCGTGTGTGAAAAATTCCACTTTGTTGTAGTCCGCTTTGGTGTGGAGGATGATTTTCGTGCCAATCCCGCACAGCTTGTACTCGGCAGCGACGCCAAGGGATGCCATCTCTTGAGCCAGCTTGTCGAGTGGTACTGACCCGCCGAAATCACCGACGTCACTACTGTTGATTGCTGTGGCGTTATCCTGGGGACCACTATTCCTTGGGGTATGGACACTTCCACGGTCGGATGTGTCTCTCTTCGTCTTTTTGCTGCCTTGGGCAGCGTTAGACTGGGTTGCAGGTTTCGAACCCTACGGAGCATGAGATTTGATCAAATTATTCGCAGTTTTACTTGTCCAACGGCCCCGGCTGGGTGAGGGATAGAGGACACACACATAGATTTAAGAATAATCTAATATTATCCTAAACATCTCTAATTATTCAATAAATGAAATCATGTCTCTAAGATATACTCGGAAGAATGTAGGTTGATCAGTAATTATTCCAAAGACCTATAATTGAAAATTAACCACTCGAATTTAAAAAAAAAATGTTTAACGTTCATATAATCTATATCTGTGTATGTTCATATAATCTATACCTGTGACCGTATCATTTGTTTGCCGTAAAAACACGTTTTTCAGAACTGGTATTTTGTACTTGTAAGTTGTCATTTTCTGTTTGTAAGTTTTCTTCCGGCTGTCGGGACGGCCTTTGGACCTCGTGACGGCGCCGTCTTGTTCAGATCAATGTTAAATGTTCTTTTTAATTTTAATTTTTAATTTGTCACTTCCTATGAAGAGCCAAGAAGGCTGTACTCTACAGTCTTAGCAGGCGGTGGGATGCCACATGGGATGAGCCGTCGGCCCTCATGACGGTGTCCGCCCACAGAAACAGTAGCAGTTCGAAGCCTTTGCCAGCTGGTGTAATTTGAACCGAATGGTGGTTAACCCCACTAAGTGTTCAGTGATCACTTTTACTCGGAAGAAAGAACCAATCACATTTGAATATAAACTTATCGGCACTGTAATCGACCGTGTGAACCATGTGAAAGATCTGGGTGTTATTCTAGATTCTCAACTTACGTACAAGCAGTACATCTCGTACGTTGTCGACAAGGCGTCTAGGACATTGGGATTTATCTTCAGGATAGCAAAGAATTTCTCCGATATCTACTGTTTGAAGTCACTGTACTGTTCCTTGGTGCGATCCATTCTGGAATATTGTTCTACGGTCTGGAGTCCAAACTACAACAATGGTGCTGAGAGAGTTGAGTCCGTTCAACGCCGTTTTCTTCGATTCGCTCTGCGGAAGCTGCCTTGGAGAGACCCATTTCATCTGCCCAGCTATGAAAGTCGTTGCCAGCTGATTGATCTGGAGCCTCTCCGAACTAGAAGAGACACCTCTAGGGCCCTGTTCATTGCGGACACTTTACAAGGTAGAATTGATTGCAGTGCAATCTTGGAGCAAGTCAACATTAACGTCCAACCCCGTGCGCTACGTAACAACGTTATGCTGAGATTGCCACTTCAGCGCACAAACTATGGCATGAACGGTGCAATAGGTGGGCTGCAACGAGTGTTCAATCGAGTCTCGGGCATCTCCGATTTCGTAAAAATGTAATCAGATTTAAGCTGAAAAGGTAAGGAATCGGCTTAATACATTCAGCGAAGAGTTTTGATGGGAAAATACAGTGAAATAAACGTTTCAATTTCGGTTGCCGAAAACAGTCAATGGGTGCCGAAGCCATAATTTACCCTATTTTATTCTTAGTTTTTATTTTTTTGATTTACCTATTTAAGTTACTTAAATCATCATTGGGGCTTTACACAGCCTGTTGATGCAGACAAATAAATAAATAAAGAGTAACATATAAAGGACGAGCAGCCACGTAATGATAGTAGGCATTGATTTTCGTCCTGTTCCGAGTGTTTTTCATAGATGTATCGTGTAGAAAATCTGGAAAATTTCTTGAATTTGTGTGGTTTACATGTATAACTTAACAAGTGACACAGATGCGTCTTTTCAACTTTAGTTCTTGTGAAATTTCAATTATTATTAATTACAGTTCCTAGTCCTATCAGGCCTGTTTTAGAGAATGACCACCTTGGTGGGATTGGTTTGTTTTAAAATTTGAAAAAGGAGACTACTTATAACTACTATTTACAACTACAACTAACCTACAACTACTATATACACCTAATCTACTATATACAAATTGCTTATCAAAGCATGTTCTGATAAATTACATTTTTGTGCAAATTTAGTCTTAATTTCGTTAATTCTGGAATCTATTTTGGCAATGCCTGCCTCTTCGTGTAAATTTGTTATTCTAGTGTCAAAAGGACGATCAAGTACCATCCTCAGCACTCTATTCTGAGCGACCTGGATTTTGTTCCTGTGAGTCTGTGCACATGATTCCCACACCGGAGCTGCGTAGAGGATCGCAGGTGCTATGATTTGTTTGTAGACGGCCAGTTTGTTCACCCTTGAGAGGCGGGATCTGCGGCAAATCAGCGGATACAGACACCTAACCAAGGCAGAACACTTGACTACAGTTTTCTCTACATGCGAACGGAAGAGGAGCTTTTCATCAAACAACATCCCGAGATAGGTTACTTCGGCGGACCTCTCAACCTTTGTGCCATCCATGATCACAGTACAAGATGGAGCCGGTTTCAGTTTGGGCGATTGCCGATGGAGGAACATGATCGCTTGTGTTTTAGAGGCATTGATTTTGATTTTCCACGTGGTGGCATAATCAGCAAAGGCGTTAAGGCATAGTTGAAGTTTGTTTGTTATTTCGCGAGGCATCCTTCCTTTGACGGCTATTGCGGTATCATCTACGAACAGGAAGAACACGCAACCGTCACCGAGGGGAGGAATGTCTGAAGTGTAAATGCTGTAAAGCAACGGGCCCAACAAACTGCCTTGCGGGACTCCTGCTGGGATGGAAAACGTGTCTGAAGGACAACCATTCAACGATACCTTAAACGACCTTTGCTGGAGGTAGTTACGGGTGATTTTAACCAGATGTAAAGGAAAGTTGAAGTTACAAAGCTTGCACACAAGTCCGTCATGCCAAACATTGTCAAACGCCTTTTCAACGTCTAACAAGGCCATGGCTGTGGACTTGGATACAGCTTTGTTACTTCGGATGTTATTCATCACCCGTACTAGCTGATGATTGGTAGAGTGCCCCTTTCTGAATCCAAACTGTTCCGGAAGGAGAATGTGGCTTTCCTCCACAAACTTGAGCAAACGATTGAGAATGAGTTACTCGAACAATTTGCTCAGCGCTGAAAGGAGGCTGATTGGTCTGTAGCTTGAAGACAATGTTGGATCCTTACCCGAGCAAAGTTAGAGATCAAATTGAAATCAGAATTTGCTGTTATGATGTAACTTACTTTGAATACTCCATTTGATCTCATTTTGGTTGACTTAACGGTTAACACATCAAAAATGAGAGCAAAATTTTACACTGTTGAAGCAAACGGAAAACTAATCCTGCTTTCAATGAAATCAATTTGATTACTGATTTTGCATTCATAATGTTTGATTGAATACGGGCCTGGTGTAAATGGTTAGCATCCAAGCTTCTCACGCTGAAAGACTTGAGCTCAAATGTCACCTCGGGTTGGTTGCGAATGACCTAAAATGTGTTAAACAAAACAATTAAACAATAATCGTTAGTTCAACGACAGATAAGCTTAACTTAAATCTTAAACAAGACGTTAACAGCAGAACTTCAAGTTAAGTTGCTTTCATTTAAAATGTCTTGACTGCATAATGAAAGCACAATATGATATCAGACTAATGTCGTGACAATTGAAATCAAAATGAGTATTCATTATGATAGGAACTGCAATCTTTAATATCGATTTGCTTTCATTTTGTTAACCGACTTTGCTCGGGTACCGGGTTTGCGGATTGGTATGATTTTTGCTATTTTCCAGATGCTTGGAAAGTAGTGCAGTTCCAAACATCTGTTGAAGATAGCGGTTAGAAGAGACTGCACTTTCATGCTGAGTCTCTTCAAGATCAAGTTAAATATACCGTCAAACCCGGGAGCCTTCATGTTCTTGGTGCATTTCAGCGCTGAGCAAATTTGTTGTACTGTAATCATATCTGCCGGAGGCACGACACAAGGTGAGACATCTAGGTTTTGAACGCATTGCGCAACCTGATAATCGAGCGGACTTTGGATAGTCGAGCCAAGCAAATGCGATGAAGCGACATGCTTGCCGATCGCATTTGCTTTCTCCTGTGGGGTAATTAAAAGCCGATCGTCATCATTTTCGACTTTGAGAGGTGGAACGGGTTTGGGATGATTTTTCAGGACCTTGGCTACCTTCCAGAATGGTCTGGAGCGGTCGTCCAGATTCTGGACAACACGCCCGAAACTTTCATTTCGGAGTGAGTCCATTCTGGAAGCAATCTGCCTGTTCAGATCGGCCACTTCACGTTTTTTGCCCAGATCTCCAGTCCTCTGAAACTGGCGTCTACGAACATTTCTCAACCGAATAAGAAGTTGGGTGTGGGAATCAATAGCAACAAACTTACCCCTCACAGGAACTTGTCGAACACACGCCTCGTCAGCCACGGATATGGCCTGTTGGAGTCCTTCCAACGCCCGGTCGATGTCATCTACAGTGTCGAGCAGTGGATTTTCATCGATGTTGCTGTCCACCATTCGTCCGTACTGCACCCAGTTGACATGGTGGTAGTCTTTACGGCAGCTTCTAGCAGGAACCACGTTGACACCGACTTCAGTCACCACCGGTTGGTGGTCGGAGCTGAGATCGTTGTGCGCCTCCGGCTTGGATAGTCCGATGTTCGAAAGGAAGAAGTCCAGCGTGGAGGGATTACCCGTCGGAGAGATGAAAGTTGGTTCGTCCGGAAATTGCACAGTGTACAGTCCATGTTGTGCGTGGTCGAACAATAGACATCCGTTCCGGTTCCGCTGGTAGTTCCGCCAAGCTTCATGGTGGGCGTTCAGGTCGCCCCCAACGATGAATCGGGAGCTAGTACGAGTGATGGCGGTCAGGTCGTTCTTGAATTGGATGTCTAGGCCGTTGCTTGTGGTACACTGACGTGGGCAGTAAACTCCTATAAACCGGACGTTTCCAGTTGGTGTTTCCACCTCCACACTAATGGCTTCGATGATAGAAGTGCGGATGTGGGGCAGAGTGCAAAACTTGATCCCCCCCCCCCGGAGCTGGTGCGATCAAGCCGGATAATGTTGTGGTCAGGCAACCAAAAGCTGTCGCCGGACTTTAGATGGGTCTCGGTTAGAAGGCCCACGTCGATGCTGTGCTTGCGGAGGAAGTCGGCAAGCTCAATATGTTTTGCTTTTACAGAGCAAGCGTTCCAGGTAGCGATGGTTTAGACACCATATTGGATGATGAACTTACCGAGCACTTGAATCTGTTCGGGCTTATTGCGGCACTTACGCAGAGCACCGGTCATGTTGATAAAAATCTCCATAAGTTCATCTGATGAGAACAGATCGGGATTATTTGTTTGAGCTGTTGGTTGCCTCCAGAATCCAGGGGGGATGGAGAGCTTTGTCCAGCACATCGCGATGGCCGCCACGGTATGGCTCCCAGCGAACGATGATGGAATTGATGGACCGGATGGCTTTCAGTGCATTTAGCGTTACCGTTCCCTTCTGGAAGTGTACCAGGAAAATGCTATCCAGGTACGCCTTCACATTCTCGTCTCTTCTTGTCATTCGGTACACGGCACTTGGGGCCAGCTTGTACCTGTCCCTGATTTCATGTTCGATAAACTTCGGGTCGAAATTTGGTAAGCCCCTGATGACGACCTTGAACGGTTTTTCACCGGGGATGTCGTGGGTGAAGAATTCCACCTTGGAAGTCCTCAGGTGGGCGATGACCAAGTCATACTCCGCTTTGGTTCGGAGCACCACCTTGGTGCCGACTCTGCCCAATTTGAATTCGGCTTTGAAGCCCAGCGACGCCAGATCCGCGATGAGCTCGTTGAGATGGGCATTTTTCACCACCAGCGGAGGTAGCTTCACTCTTGCCGCGCTCATGTCAGCAGCATTTTCTTTATCGGCAGCGTCACCGAAATCTCCGTTCGTCGCAGAGGCATCGTCTCGACCAATCGTGCCATCAGACTGGCCTCGGTTCTTCTTCCTTTTCTTGCTGCGTTTTTCCAACACAGCCGGCTGGATATTCCCATCCATGGGGAGAACAGCAAACCTGTTCGAGGTAGGCACACCGGAGCTTCCTTCACCGGAGTTCTGGACCTTCGCCGGGCTTCGCGACCGATGCTTCCCCATTACGGGGCACACACACACGCACGACAAACCGCGAAAGAGAGAGCGCAAACAATATCGCCACGAACTTATCAAACAACTCGAGAGAGCGAGCTAACACCGAACTGAACTGCTTGACGATCAAGCAGAGGTTGAGCTAATTCCATACAGCAGCACTCTTTTATATATTTTCAGCTACAAAGACTCCTCCCATTATGAGTAGATTGCTATCAAGTAGCGACACTGGCTCTTTTCCTTTTGCGTACACGGCGAATGAGAACGACCCAAATTTGAGTTTAGTTCACTCATAATCGCCAAAAGTGCAGGAACTCAGCGATGTGTAAATTTGTATCATGGTTTCCTGTGGAAAACCTAAAAAATCTGCCACAAAATGAGAAAATTGACGAAAATTTTATTCAGTCTCGTGGTAGTACCAATAGACTGAGTGAATCCAATCTTTACTTTTCTCAAATTCGGGAATCTTGGAAAAACCTGGGAAAATATGAGGCAAATTTACTCATCGCTGAGTTCCTGCACTTTATTTCTTATTTCTGAGATAACTAAACTCAAATTTGGGTCAATCTCATTCGCCGTGATATCACCTTGAAAGATATCGGTGCCGGTGGTTAGCGTGATTACCTCTCATCCCAGCAGGGCTGGGTTCAACCTCAGTCGCACCGGCATGTTCTGAGGCATAACATATCTGATCCCACCTTCCTTCAAGAAGTAAAGCCGTTGGTCCCCTGTTCATGAGTTGATGGGTCGATATGTAGGGTCCAGGTGTGGGAGCTGCCTTCCTGGCGTCGGTAGCATTGGAGCTCAGTACGGAAAACAATTAATAGGTCCTATCTACATTGATCGATTCTCTTTATCGATACTCTCTTTCGTAAATAACTCGGCTTCACAAATGTTTCCTGCCGTCTTCGTCGAATTAGATGCTAGATTGTTGCTTCTTCCGTCGAAAATATCCGGCCGTGCCGATTCAAAGTTGATCAAGGATGACCCTGCTTCCAGTTTGATTACATGAGCATTTTGTGTGGTCGTTGGTTCTGAATATGGACAAACAGGCAGATGAATTCTATTCCTACTCTTTACTGTAATAAGCTTGGTGGCCCTGAAAAGAGCCGTTTTGTTGCCAAAGTTGGTGATGATTCCTCCGAAACCAAACAGAGTGCGTTTCTGTCACTTCAAAACGTAGATGACATCCATGGCCGCTTACGCTTGGCGTGTTTAGTGTAGGTGATAGCATCACGGATCTCATTTTTCAGGAACACCTTCAGCACACCTCGTAAATCAGACCGGATATACGTCAGACACCGCCACGGCGAGCCAGACGGCGTTTGGTTCTGAGTATGGCGATGAGTGTGCAAAATATTACGCATTTCCATCCTCCCTATTTGCACGCGCCCAAGGATCGGAGGCGAATGCCACTTCGACTTGTTTCGTCTACTTACTACTCTCTGGCGACTGTGCTGGGGAAGCAGCATATGCATGTAGGTAATTGGTGGATTTGTTAGTTAATTCGACGCTTTTGGACAATGCTGGACATTTACAAGTTTTACAATAGTTTCTTGTTGAAAATTAACATTTGGAAGCATTGTTATCGATGCGTAGCCATATTTCTGATCGATTGGTGATAAAATTATTGAAATTGGACCAGGGGCAGCTGAGTTATTAACGTTCAAAATCTTTCTTAATTTGTTACATGTTCCATTTTCGGTTTTCACAAAGTGTACCCCCATATAGAAATCAAAGACGTAGTCCTACGTCAAAAATCCCCACCAGCAACATGAATAATAAATTTTGTACCTTTTATTTAATGGAGCAAAGTTGATTATTAGAAAGGCGTGAGCAAAAAATAAGCTTTTCCCATATTAATTGCCATATTAACTTCAAATGGTCACTTGTAGTCAACAAAGGCTTTTTTTAACTTTATTTTAGAGATTTTTAGCCTTAGGCTAGTTCATCGCTTTAAGTCAACAAAGGATTTCTTTCTTCTATTTCTGAATGATCTGTTTTTCGAGCCTAATATTTTTCTAATATATGTTTAAAATATATAGAGTCTATTCTTCTTTCTAATAACTTTCAAATTATTTCGCATCCTCACGTAGTATCCGTACTCTGTACTAGTGCGTCTCTGGTTCCTATAAATTATATTCGCGTTCAAGTTCTGTTTCCTTTGTGATGATCAACCAATTTGTGTCCCATTTCTTCGCTTTGTTGTCTTCAATTCACAGCTTTTTGTAATTTTTATAACACTGGACATTGTTTTGTTTGTTAACAATAATAACACTTTTGTGTATGCTGACATCAAATTGATTGAAACATTTAATTCTTTGCTGCTGTTTGATGTCTGTATTTATTTGTTGGCGTGCAAAATCTACATATTTTATGTGTTTTCTATTTATGACATTCACTGATTGATTCGTTTATATTTTTTCTGCATTGTTGCTATAAGCTGATATGACAAGTTGCTTTTAGCAAGGTTTGCACAAACTGCTTCGATCCGAAAAAGAGCCTACTTTGTTGCAAATAACTTTCATGGGGGCACAGAGGATGGTCAATTTGAGTTTTCTTTTAATTTATGTTTGTTTGTTTTTTGGGAATGTTGTTAACTTTGGTATCAATTCATTTAATGTTGTATCTGAGAGTACTTGTGTAACTTTTCATTTTTTATATTTTTCATATGTGCTCGCTTTGGAGACAGCTTCACGTAGAGTGAATTATATGTAGAAGGCAGTATGTTTCCAAAAAAGTCACAATTTTTAGATAAATGTTTGAACTAAAACAAGAGATAGTCTACATTTTAAAAATAGTATTTTCTAGAATTTTATTTTGTTGTAAGGCTTGAAAGTTTATGTCTGCTCAAGGTTCCTAGGATTCCGTGAATGCTTTCTGTTTGTCCAATTTAATGGTTATTAGAAATGTGTATTGCACGTATATTATATTTTCACTCATTATGTGCTTATGCGCTTCGATTTGTCTTTGTTTCTCTAAAAACTATGTACTAGGTTTTTAAAACATCTGGTAGCTAATCGGATTGTTTATCAACATCATATTTTTGGTTTCTTGGGTTTGCGATCTCTCAATTGTGGAAGTCATTCACATTGAGAGAAAGAGCTCATTCTACTCGTTGATTTTTTCAAACTTATTAAAACATGCTTTTTAGCTAAAAAAAAAATGAAAAAAAAAATGTAAATAACGTCGTGTTAAAATATACCTCAGTTGAATACGTTTAGCTCATAATTTCATGTAAGAATTACTAATAAATATGATCAAATCATTGTTAATCATTGATTAAGGTTGTATAAATATTTAGATTGTAATTGACATTTACAGCATAAGTTTCCATTATGTACGGGAACCTCTTCAAAATAATTTGAATTGTCAACACTGAGATGAAGCATTCGGCTAAAACATGTATGTACAGGTTCGTCTTTTTCAATGACATAACGATTTTGAAAACAACAAAAAGCAAAAACCACAACTGATGCCGAGCTATCGATGGCCAAAGGATTAACTGCAATCATAGGCTAATCTCCCAGTAGCATACTTGCCACAAATTGGATTTAGAAACTTTAATGCGACTTATTTCAGTTACAATCAAGTCATTGCAGCTTTTTGTGACATACTTTGGCCGTAACCACACTAGTAAGCAAAGAATACTAGACATGACATCATTTTGTGTGAATATGCAGTAGTGGTTTACAGAACCGGTCTTGTGTGTCGTTTTTTTTTATCAATCTTAACTGAAGAAATGAACGGATCGTGTTACAATTGTGGAACGAAAGACAACGAAACGTACCACGCTAGCTTTGATTTTAGATAAAGAGCGCCTTTTTGAAGGAGATTACGAAAATTTGTATATGTATTAAAATAAATTAAAATGAAGATCTTTTCACAGAAAACTCGTACAATTTAATTTCTCTCTCTTACTACCTATATATATTTGCTCTGGATTAAAACAAGATGGAAAAAAAATGTGATGACAACCATAACAACAAACCACGACGACCACCGATGGAGGCGACGATTACGATTGTGCACAGAAAGTTGTTATGATTATAATAAGATTGAAGCTAGCTGATTAGAAGCTGTGCTTCTTCATCTAATTTGCATTCCATCCCTTGATTGCGCTTCCATTCCATTCCATAGCTAAACGATATAGTGGTTCTCAGAATTTCGTAAAAATTGGTAGGTTTGTTCCTTATCGCATAATATTTGACCCGTATTTATTGTGTTGTCATTAGGGTGACCATTTCCATGTTGGGTGATCCAAAAAATCGATTTAAAAAAATGACTTCTTTTAAATTCACAATTTTTGAACCACTGAGCCGATTTCAAAGCAGTTATTATAGCAGTTGAGAAGAGAATATCTGTACAAAAGAATGTGATCAATCTTCGTGGTGTAGATGTGCTACCGTCATAAAAAAACTATGATTATAACCAATATAAAAGAGCCAATTCTGAGATGGCATTTTTCCCGAAATTAAAATCGGTTATCTTTTCCAGTATTTTAACCGATCATATCTGAATAATCCTCTAGGAGGCACAACTCACAGTCTATAATATGATTGTGTACGACAAGAGAATCACAGTTCTACAACTCTGGATGAGATTTGTGGTAAGTATACATAGTACGTTTTTGGACAGCATGCAGCATTTTCCAAGTTCCTCAATCTTGCTAATGCCGGTAAAGCATTTGTGTTTGCACAGAATGGTGCAGATAGCATTAAGAATTTGAAAGGGATGAGAATTATCCCTGCTCATTACTATCGATACGTCCTACAGGAGATCACACAAGCCCAGGATTAACACAAAGGACTTGTAGAACGGATTCGGACAGCTTTGAAAATGATCCATCCTGAAGAAAACTTCCACGTTATTAAGGAATTACATGCTTCGGTGAACCAAATTGCTTTGCCAACAGCTGTTGCATCTTTTTTGAATAACTCTGAACACAAGGAATGAATAAATGAAAGGTAATAAATTCTTTTTAAAAAACATATTTTAAAATTGGAATTTTGTATTTGTTTTTCATGGTTTTCATGGTTTGTAGACAGAGGGCGCAATATGTTTTTATATCTTTCCTTGAAAATTTACGCTTTTTTTCACAGCATATCAAAAAATCAGCGAAGTTTTTTTTTCGTTTTTTATAGGAGTAACTTAAAGAAATATAACTCAAAAACGAAAAAAACACATCACTGATCTATTGATATGTTGTGTAAAAATAACCTTAATTTTCAAGGAAAAATATAAAAACATATTGCGCCCTCTGTCTACACTGGAAACCATGAAAAAACTAATACAATCAATGTTTTTCAATACAAAATTCAATTTTTTTTTAAATCATTGTATTTTTTACAAGTATTTTTAATCACCTTTCATTTGATATTATGATCTTTAAGTGGTTCAAAAAAAAAATACAAATAATATTTTGCGATAAGGAACAAAACTAATAATTTTTAAGTTTATCTTTTTCATATAGAATGGCATATATATAACGAAATAAAAAAAATGGTGGTGGGTGATTCGGATGATGATTTCTCTCTGATTTTGGTTTTCCACTCGAGTTTATCAGTGCTTCGGTTTCTTTACTTAAAGGGTTCGGTTGCGGCCGCTGGCATGTACTCCTTCAGGAGGTCACGTAGTCGTAGAATTTCTTTGCCGGCAGCGGCCAGGTCGCCTTGCAGAGAAAGTTCACGCTCCCGTAGCCGTTTGATGTCACGCTGACAGGTCTGAAAATAAATAGATAATAATTTACATTTAGAAATTAAGGAACGGAATGTTTCATTCACACTGCAGTATCAGTGTACATGAATGCTATTTATGAATCAGTTTAATCCTTCTTAATCCGTCAGTGTTCTTGCAAGCGACTACTACTGCCTCTACCCTTAACATAAATTAACTACTGTTCCCATAGATGTCACCACGGTACCATTATGATCGCGCACGGATAGGACCCGATTTGTACATAGTGTGATAAAAGGAAATATTGAAACGATAAATTGACCGTCTTGCCATGGCGGAAGTATGGGAACGTTTATTTATTGTAACATAACAAGGACAGTACATAACAAGCAATTCCAATGATACGAAGACAAGTGGCGACATCTATGGGCAGGTACAGTAGCTAAAAAGTAGAGGCAGTAGTGGTCGCTTGCAAGAACAATCAGTTCTCGCTAGTATCGTTGAAAAAAAACCAACTGTCAGCTATTGTGGATAGTACACTAATAAAGATTTAAAAAAACTTCAAATTTATCCAACATCAGAAAAATTGTCTATACAGGGCCGGTAATACTTGCTTGAAATGTACCACCATTAGTATCACATAAAATGCCTCACATTTTTAAAACTTTTAGTGCCGACCTTTTTTAAATGCATGAATTTGTGATTTTTGAATATGAACAAGATGTTATTTTACAGAACAGATTTCAACATGCCATGAACAATTTGCCAAGAACGCTTCATATACAGTAGTTTTATTATTATCAGTATCTTCCTATGCATGGTCGTATTTATATTTATGGAAGCTCAGGGCCATAAATATGTGGGAACCCATCGAATGCACCAAGTGGATTTGTACAGTAATTAATTTTCAGAATCTTCAAACCAAACTTCTTACTAATTAATTTATTCCTTTATTTGTATCTTATGATTAATATGATCCCAGGCCATTTTTTCAATCTTGATTACTGTCGTGGCGGGCTTTTTTGGACTGTACGGGCTATCCAAGTAACATACATGTTTTATAGCAGTGTATGTAACCTCAGTATGACTGGTTTTGGTTGTAAAGAAGTTTGCTCAACATAATTCAATCAATGTGTGTTACTTGGGTACTTTGGATACTTTCAAACTTGATGAATCATATGAAGTAGATTAAAGAATGGATTAAATGTTTATCCACAACTAGTTACTGGGACTACAATTTACTCGATCGTATTAAATCCTCAGTTAAGCTCTTCCCAGAATTAAACCGAAAAATGTACCAACAAGTTTTATTAAAAGTGACCTTCCCAAAAAATTTACCCAAAGGCGTTGTTGAAACTTGTGACAACAAGCCCCTATCGGGAGTCGATAAGCATTCATAATACTGGATAGTGCGGCACTTTTTCCATATGTCGATGGTTATCTCGGCCCCTTCAAACGGTCTAGTAGGCTATTCTTGTTCTATATCTCGATCTCTTAATATCGAGCGATAGCAGTGCTATAAAGAGCAACCACTCAACCGAACGAGCCAGCAATCCACTAGTATACTGCTGTTCGGTGCGCTCAAGTCTGAGAACCATGAAAGTTTGTAATCAGTAATGATTGAACTAATGTTTGTTTAGAATTAATGAAACTATTATTCATATTGTTGCTTGTTGAATGATGAATGAATAGTAAAGCACTAATGGCTCATTTATATACATAAAACAGATAAGAATTAGGGAACTAAGTAACATGAATTCCAGTATAAGCGGTCGAATTAAATACAGAAACACACCTACTGTTATACACCTACACTTTGCATACAGAAAATAAAGAATATAAAAAATTCCAAGATCATAACCAAATTCGATCAAATTATGCAGTTTTTTGGGACCTCAATACAATCGAAAGAGCAGTGGGGAGCAGAGAGTTGTAAAGTTGACCCACGCTAGTGGTCATACAAAAGGCGAAACTGTCAAATTCTCACTATATTCAAATTACTATTTGATATTTACCCATGCTAATCATAATCATGAAATCGGAAAAATTCGTTCACATACGAATACAATATACTAAAATGGAGTACACATCTACTTACCACATTCTGCCTCAGGAGATCCAGTTTATCACACTTTAGTCGGGTAATTTCTTGCTTAAACCCGTCCATTTGCTGCATAACATCCGGCGTTATCAGGAGTGTCCCAGTGCCTGCACCACTAACGGTATTGCCACCGCCGCCACCACCACCACAACTACTCACATTCGTACCGGCACTTCCGGTACTGCACCGCAGATCACGCGTGCTATCACACCCAGTGCTTCCAGTTCCGACGCTGACGCTGATCACGCTGCCACCTCCGTTCGTTGATCGCTCCACCCGGTCCCCGTCCAAGCAGAGCGAACAGGCTTTGGTTGTAGCATCAGCCGAGGACATCGATTCCAGCCCGGTGTCACTGTCAATGTACGTCGCTCCGGCATCTACATTTGGGAAAACTTTGATTCGTAAATCAATTTTGAAATTAGGATTAAATAAAAAATGAAACAAAGTGCCAGTCGGGAAAACCAAAAGCAACGCAAATGTGTGGGCAAATTGTTGTAATTTGTTTGAAAATTTGCAGCAAAAAGCGAAGAAAGAGAAAAAATGGGAAAAAGAGAGCAAAACATTGAATTATTAGTATACAAATTGGCTAAAGCTACCATGAAGACTGTTATGAACAATAACTGCGGCTATTACGCGCAATCAAGTTGCATTGCGGATATGGTTGGTGAGTGAAAATGTGAGAAGGGGATGACACTTACCCATCGGATCCAGATCAACACTGTTCAAGCTGGAGTCATCACTAGTTTCGGACATTGCCACTGGACCGTTAATATTGTTGTTGTTATTATTGCTAACGCCATCGGAAAGTCCTTTAGCACTATGGGCACCATTACCACCGTGATGGTTGTTGTTGGTTGTGTTGTTATTATTGTTGTTCATATTGTTCGGATTGATCGAACAGCGGGATGTGATGTCCGGTGAGGAGGCTACTGAATCGTTGGGAGACTTCCGCGAGCCCGTCGTGCTACTTTTCGAAAGTGATCGACCGATCTGTTTCGGGGTGAAGTTGGCCAATAGAATTTAGGAGTTAAAGCTAAAACAATAATAATACTTACATTAACTACTTGTCCCGGTCCACAGGGCACGTCGGAGATCTCCTTCGATTTCTTGATGGAATTCTGATGCTTTGGATTGGATTCGACGCTTCCGTTCGTGGGATCAGAATTTTGTGAGCGAAGACGAGCGTTTAGAGCTTTCTTTACTGTGTCGATAAATCGCGAACCGGTAAAGCCACCTTCGGATTTGGGCGTTTCCGGAGTAGGAGAAGAAGGAGCTCCTAGCAAATCAGCTCCTAAAAATTCTCGCGTTTTCTCCTTCAGTTCATCTACTAAATTCTGAAGTAATGACGTTCTCGTACGCAGCTCTAACTGAGCAAATTTGTCCGCTTTGTAGCAAGCGTTTTCTGCGTTGATCAGCTTGGTGAGGAGAAATTCTTTCAGCTCTGGTCCCTTCTTAAATACTGATGGTTGGGGGAGGGTTGGGCCAAAGAACGGCACATCATCCCGAGCAGTTACTGAAATCTTATACCGGCAATTTGGTGTGTTTGGATCCACAGGCTGGATAACGATGAACGCGTGCAGGAAATGACTTGCAATCATCGCTGGGGAGAAAGGAGTGTTTTCCTCCTGGAATACGATTGCCACGATATCGTTACCGATGTGGCGCTTCCGTTGTAATTGTTGGGGATCGCCTTCGGTGTACGGTAGAAGCGTAGACACATGGAACATAATTTCCCGTTCTTTGAATATTTCGTATACAGCGGTGACACCGGTGTGACCGTTCTGAATATCCAGACCACCTCTGTAACCTTTGTGATCACGAAGTCGTATTCGTTGTCCCAGTAGGTCGAGGAACTCTTCGAGTGCTGGAGTCGTGTCGCTGTTGCAGAAGAGTTCTTCCTCCGTGGTCTGCCCGTACCGTTGATATAAAACGCCAAATTTAAAGTTCGTTACTAACACGTGTTCATCGTAACTCGCGATTAACGTGGACGCTTTCGGACACAGCACAGGCATGAAACTATCTACGTTGATCTGTTCATTTAGAAGTCGTGCCATCTTGATCGGAGACAGGTTTGATCCTAAACACGAAGCTGGAATGATTTCGTGCATGGTTCCGGTTCTTAGTCGGAGTAATATTCGAATGTGATCTTGATTTGCTACATTCTCCGACTTGATCGAGAGCAATACTGGACCGAGTTGATCATCGTGACCTACAAGATTCGAGTGTTCCCGTGAGCTGAAAAACCTTCGGTAACATTTGGCCGTGTCGTCAGATTCGATCTTGCCCACCCGCCACGTAGTGTGAGAAGGGATGTCATAGCCTGAATCATGATCAGTACCGTCTAGCCAATAACCCCCACTGTTACTGTTTTTATCATTCCCTACACCCACGGGACAAGACAATGCACCATCCTACAATGGTTACAAGTACTTCTGAACCCGTTTAGGGTCATTTTGATGCTACAAACATCGCCAAAAATGCATTTTTTTCACTTCGGTTGAACCCCAAAAATGCATACTAAACGCATTCTGATCCTGTTTTTATCATTCCCTACACCCACGGGACAAGACAATGCACCATCCTACAATGGTTACAAGTGGTTCTGAACTCGTTTAGGGTGCCATTTTGATGCTACAAACATCGCCACAAATGCATTTTTTTCACTTCGGTTGAACCCCAAAAATGCATACTAAACGCATTCTGATCCTGTTTTTATCATTCCCTACACCCACGGGACAAGACAATGCACCATCCTACAATGGTTACAAGTACTTCTGAACCCGTTTAGGGTGCCATTTTGACGGTACAAACATCGCCAAAAATGCATTTTTTTTCACTTCGGTTGAACCCCAAAAATGCATACTAAACGCATTCTGATCCTGTTTTTATCATTCCCTACACCCACGGGACAAGACAATGCACCATCCTACAATGGTTACAAGTGGTTCTGAACTCGTTTAGGGTGCCATTTTGATGCTACAAACATCGCCACAAATGCATTTTTTTCACTTCGGTTGAACCCCAAAAATGCATACTAAACGCATTCTGATCCTGTTTTTATCATTCCCTACACCCACGGGACAAGACAATGCACCATCCTACAATGGTTACAAGTACTTCTGAACCCGTTTAGGGTGCCATTTTGACGGTACAAACATCGCCAAAAATGCATTTTTTTTCACTTCGGTTGAACCCCAAAAATGCATACTAAACGCATTCTGATCCTGTTTTTATCATTCCCTACACCCACGGGACAAGACAATGCACCATCCTACAATGGTTACAAGTGGTTCTGAACTCGTTTAGGGTGCCATTTTGATGCTACAAACATCGCCAAAAATGCATTTTTTTCACTTCGGTTGAACCCCAAAAATGCATACTAAACGCATTCTGATCCTGTTTTTATCATTCCCTACACCCACGGGACAAGACAATGCACCATCCTACAATGGTTACAAGTGGTTCTGAACTCGTTTAGGGTGCCATTTTGATGCTACAAACATCGCCAAAAATGCATTTTTTTCACTTCGGTTGAACCCCAAAAATGCATACTAAACGCATTCTGATCCTGTTTTTATCATTCCCTACACCCACGGGACAAGACAATGCACCATCCTACAATGGTTACAAGTGGTTCTGAACTCGTTTAGGGTGCCATTTTGATGCTACAAACATCGCCACAAATGCATTTTTTTCACTTCGGTTGAACCCCAAAAATGCATACTAAACGCATTCTGATCCTGTTTTTATCATTCCCTACACCCACGGGACAAGACAATGCACCATCCTACAATGGTTACAAGTGGTTCTGAACTCGTTTAGGGTGCCATTTTGATGCTACAAACATCGCCAAAAATGCATTTTTTTCACTTCGGTTGAACCCCAAAAATGCATACTAAACGCATTCTGATCCTGTTTTTATCATTCCCTACACCCACGGGACAAGACAATGCACCATCCTACAATGGTTACAAGTGGTTCTGAACTCGTTTAGGGTGCCATTTTGATGCTACAAACATCGCCACAAATGCATTTTTTTCACTTCGGTTGAACCCCAAAAATGCATACTAAACGCATTCTGATCCTGTTTTTATCATTCCCTACACCCACGGGACAAGACAATGCACCATCCTACAATGGTTACAAGTACTTCTGAACCCGTTTAGGGTGCCATTTTGACGGTACAAACATCGCCAAAAATGCATTTTTTTTCACTTCGGTTGAACCCCAAAAATGCATACTAAACGCATTCTGATCCTGTTTTTATCATTCCCTACACCCACGGGACAAGACAATGCACCATCCTACAATGGTTACAAGTGGTTCTGAACTCGTTTAGGGTGCCATTTTGATGCTACAAACATCGCCACAAATGCATTTTTTTCACTTCGGTTGAACCCCAAAAATGCATACTAAACGCATTCTGATCCTGTTTTTATCATTCCCTACACCCACGGGACAAGACAATGCACCATCCTACAATGGTTACAAGTACTTCTGAACCCGTTTAGGGTGCCATTTTGACGGTACAAACATCGCCAAAAATGCATTTTTTTTCACTTCGGTTGAACCCCAAAAATGCATACTAAACGCATTCTGATCCTGTTTTTATCATTCCCTACACCCACGGGACAAGACAATGCACCATCCTACAATGGTTACAAGTGGTTCTGAACTCGTTTAGGGTGCCATTTTGATGCTACAAACATCGCCAAAAATGCATTTTTTTCACTTCGGTTGAACCCCAAAAATGCATACTAAACGCATTCTGATCCTGTTTTTATCATTCCCTACACCCACGGGACAAGACAATGCACCATCCTACAATGGTTACAAGTGGTTCTGAACTCGTTTAGGGTGCCATTTTGATGCTACAAACATCGCCAAAAATGCATTTTTTTCACTTCGGTTGAACCCCAAAAATGCATACTAAACGCATTCTGATCCTGTTTTTATCATTCCCTACACCCACGGGACAAGACAATGCACCATCCTACAATGGTTACAAGTGGTTCTGAACTCGTTTAGGGTGCCATTTTGATGCTACAAACATCGCCACAAATGCATTTTTTTCACTTCGGTTGAACCCCAAAAATGCATACTAAACGCATTCTGATCCTGTTTTTATCATTCCCTACACCCACGGGACAAGACAATGCACCATCCTACAATGGTTACAAGTGGTTCTGAACTCGTTTAGGGTGCCATTTTGATGCTACAAACATCGCCAAAAATGCATTTTTTTCACTTCGGTTGAACCCCAAAAATGCATACTAAACGCATTCTGATCCTGTTTTTATCATTCCCTACACCCACGGGACAAGACAATGCACCATCCTACAATGGTTACAAGTGGTTCTGAACTCGTTTAGGGTGCCATTTTGATGCTACAAACATCGCCACAAATGCATTTTTTTCACTTCGGTTGAACCCCAAAAATGCATACTAAACGCATTCTGATCCTGTTTTTATCATTCCCTACACCCACGGGACAAGACAATGCACCATCCTACAATGGTTACAAGTACTTCTGAACCCGTTTAGGGTGCCATTTTGACGGTACAAACATCGCCAAAAATGCATTTTTTTTCACTTCGGTTGAACCCCAAAAATGCATACTAAACGCATTCTGATCCTGTTTTTATCATTCCCTACACCCACGGGACAAGACAATGCACCATCCTACAATGGTTACAAGTGGTTCTGAACTCGTTTAGGGTGCCATTTTGATGCTACAAACATCGCCAAAAATGCATTTTTTTCACTTCGGTTGAACCCCAAAAATGCATACTAAACGCATTCTGATCCTGTTTTTATCATTCCCTACACCCACGGGACAAGACAATGCACCATCCTACAATGGTTACAAGTGGTTCTGAACTCGTTTAGGGTGCCATTTTGATGCTACAAACATCGCCAAAAATGCATTTTTTTCACTTCGGTTGAACCCCAAAAATGCATACTAAACGCATTCTGATCCTGTTTTTATCATTCCCTACACCCACGGGACAAGACAATGCACCATCCTACAATGGTTACAAGTGGTTCTGAACTCGTTTAGGGTGCCATTTTGATGCTACAAACATCGCCACAAATGCATTTTTTTCACTTCGGTTGAACCCCAAAAATGCATACTAAACGCATTCTGATCCTGTTTTTATCATTCCCTACACCCACGGGACAAGACAATGCACCATCCTACAATGGTTACAAGTACTTCTGAACCCGTTTAGGGTGCCATTTTGACGGTACAAACATCGCCAAAAATGCATTTTTTTTCACTTCGGTTGAACCCCAAAAATGCATACTAAACGCATTCTGATCCTGTTTTTATCATTCCCTACACCCACGGGACAAGACAATGCACCATCCTACAATGGTTACAAGTGGTTCTGAACTCGTTTAGGGTGCCATTTTGATGCTACAAACATCGCCACAAATGCATTTTTTTCACTTCGGTTGAACCCCAAAAATGCATACTAAACGCATTCTGATCCTGTTTTTATCATTCCCTACACCCACGGGACAAGACAATGCACCATCCTACAATGGTTACAAGTACTTCTGAACCCGTTTAGGGTGCCATTTTGACGGTACAAACATCGCCAAAAATGCATTTTTTTTCACTTCGGTTGAACCCCAAAAATGCATACTAAACGCATTCTGATCCTGTTTTTATCATTCCCTACACCCACGGGACAAGACAATGCACCATCCTACAATGGTTACAAGTGGTTCTGAACTCGTTTAGGGTGCCATTTTGATGCTACAAACATCGCCAAAAATGCATTTTTTTCACTTCGGTTGAACCCCAAAAATGCATACTAAACGCATTCTGATCCTGTTTTTATCATTCCCTACACCCACGGGACAAGACAATGCACCATCCTACAATGGTTACAAGTGGTTCTGAACTCGTTTAGGGTGCCATTTTGATGCTACAAACATCGCCAAAAATGCATTTTTTTCACTTCGGTTGAACCCCAAAAATGCATACTAAACGCATTCTGATCCTGTTTTTATCATTCCCTACACCCACGGGACAAGACAATGCACCATCCTACAATGGTTACAAGTGGTTCTGAACTCGTTTAGGGTGCCATTTTGATGCTACAAACATCGCCACAAATGCATTTTTTTCACTTCGGTTGAACCCCAAAAATGCATACTAAACGCATTCTGATCCTGTTTTTATCATTCCCTACACCCACGGGACAAGACAATGCACCATCCTACAATGGTTACAAGTACTTCTGAACCCGTTTAGGGTGCCATTTTGACGGTACAAACATCGCCAAAAATGCATTTTTTTTCACTTCGGTTGAACCCCAAAAATGCATACTAAACGCATTCTGATCCTGTTTTTATCATTCCCTACACCCACGGGACAAGACAATGCACCATCCTACAATGGTTACAAGTGGTTCTGAACTCGTTTAGGGTGCCATTTTGATGCTACAAACATCGCCACAAATGCATTTTTTTCACTTCGGTTGAACCCCAAAAATGCATACTAAACGCATTCTGATCCTGTTTTTATCATTCCCTACACCCACGGGACAAGACAATGCACCATCCTACAATGGTTACAAGTACTTCTGAACCCGTTTAGGGTGCCATTTTGACGGTACAAACATCGCCAAAAATGCATTTTTTTTCACTTCGGTTGAACCCCAAAAATGCATACTAAACGCATTCTGATCCTGTTTTTATCATTCCCTACACCCACGGGACAAGACAATGCACCATCCTACAATGGTTACAAGTGGTTCTGAACTCGTTTAGGGTGCCATTTTGATGCTACAAACATCGCCAAAAATGCATTTTTTTCACTTCGGTTGAACCCCAAAAATGCATACTAAACGCATTCTGATCCTGTTTTTATCATTCCCTACACCCACGGGACAAGACAATGCACCATCCTACAATGGTTACAAGTGGTTCTGAACTCGTTTAGGGTGCCATTTTGATGCTACAAACATCGCCAAAAATGCATTTTTTTCACTTCGGTTGAACCCCAAAAATGCATACTAAACGCATTCTGATCCTGTTTTTATCATTCCCTACACCCACGGGACAAGACAATGCACCATCCTACAATGGTTACAAGTGGTTCTGAACTCGTTTAGGGTGCCATTTTGATGCTACAAACATCGCCACAAATGCATTTTTTTCACTTCGGTTGAACCCCAAAAATGCATACTAAACGCATTCTGATCCTGTTTTTATCATTCCCTACACCCACGGGACAAGACAATGCACCATCCTACAATGGTTACAAGTGGTTCTGAACTCGTTTAGGGTGCCATTTTGATGCTACAAACATCGCCAAAAATGCATTTTTTTCACTTCGGTTGAACCCCAAAAATGCATACTAAACGCATTCTGATCCTGTTTTTATCATTCCCTACACCCACGGGACAAGACAATGCACCATCCTACAATGGTTACAAGTGGTTCTGAACTCGTTTAGGGTGCCATTTTGATGCTACAAACATCGCCACAAATGCATTTTTTTCACTTCGGTTGAACCCCAAAAATGCATACTAAACGCATTCTGATCCTGTTTTTATCATTCCCTACACCCACGGGACAAGACAATGCACCATCCTACAATGGTTACAAGTACTTCTGAACCCGTTTAGGGTGCCATTTTGACGGTACAAACATCGCCAAAAATGCATTTTTTTTCACTTCGGTTGAACCCCAAAAATGCATACTAAACGCATTCTGATCCTGTTTTTATCATTCCCTACACCCACGGGACAAGACAATGCACCATCCTACAATGGTTACAAGTGGTTCTGAACTCGTTTAGGGTGCCATTTTGATGCTACAAACATCGCCACAAATGCATTTTTTTCACTTCGGTTGAACCCCAAAAATGCATACTAAACGCATTCTGATCCTGTTTTTATCATTCCCTACACCCACGGGACAAGACAATGCACCATCCTACAATGGTTACAAGTACTTCTGAACCCGTTTAGGGTGCCATTTTGACGGTACAAACATCGCCAAAAATGCATTTTTTTTCACTTCGGTTGAACCCCAAAAATGCATACTAAACGCATTCTGATCCTGTTTTTATCATTCCCTACACCCACGGGACAAGACAATGCACCATCCTACAATGGTTACAAGTGGTTCTGAACTCGTTTAGGGTGCCATTTTGATGCTACAAACATCGCCAAAAATGCATTTTTTTCACTTCGGTTGAACCCCAAAAATGCATACTAAACGCATTCTGATCCTGTTTTTATCATTCCCTACACCCACGGGACAAGACAATGCACCATCCTACAATGGTTACAAGTGGTTCTGAACTCGTTTAGGGTGCCATTTTGATGCTACAAACATCGCCAAAAATGCATTTTTTTCACTTCGGTTGAACCCCAAAAATGCATACTAAACGCATTCTGATCCTGTTTTTATCATTCCCTACACCCACGGGACAAGACAATGCACCATCCTACAATGGTTACAAGTGGTTCTGAACTCGTTTAGGGTGCCATTTTGATGCTACAAACATCGCCACAAATGCATTTTTTTCACTTCGGTTGAACCCCAAAAATGCATACTAAACGCATTCTGATCCTGTTTTTATCATTCCCTACACCCACGGGACAAGACAATGCACCATCCTACAATGGTTACAAGTACTTCTGAACCCGTTTAGGGTGCCATTTTGACGGTACAAACATCGCCAAAAATGCATTTTTTTTCACTTCGGTTGAACCCCAAAAATGCATACTAAACGCATTCTGATCCTGTTTTTATCATTCCCTACACCCACGGGACAAGACAATGCACCATCCTACAATGGTTACAAGTGGTTCTGAACTCGTTTAGGGTGCCATTTTGATGCTACAAACATCGCCACAAATGCATTTTTTTCACTTCGGTTGAACCCCAAAAATGCATACTAAACGCATTCTGATCCTGTTTTTATCATTCCCTACACCCACGGGACAAGACAATGCACCATCCTACAATGGTTACAAGTACTTCTGAACCCGTTTAGGGTGCCATTTTGACGGTACAAACATCGCCAAAAATGCATTTTTTTTCACTTCGGTTGAACCCCAAAAATGCATACTAAACGCATTCTGATCCTGTTTTTATCATTCCCTACACCCACGGGACAAGACAATGCACCATCCTACAATGGTTACAAGTGGTTCTGAACTCGTTTAGGGTGCCATTTTGATGCTACAAACATCGCCACAAATGCATTTTTTTCACTTCGGTTGAACCCCAAAAATGCATACTAAACGCATTCTGATCCTGTTTTTATCATTCCCTACACCCACGGGACAAGACAATGCACCATCCTACAATGGTTACAAGTGGTTCTGAACTCGTTTAGGGTGCCATTTTGATGCTACAAACATCGCCAAAAATGCATTTTTTTCACTTCGGTTGAACCCCAAAAATGCATACTAAACGCATTCTGATCCTGTTTTTATCATTCCCTACACCCACGGGACAAGACAATGCACCATCCTACAATGGTTACAAGTACTTCTGAACCCGTTTAGGGTGCCATTTTGACGGTACAAACATCGCCAAAAATGCATTTTTTTTCACTTCGGTTGAACCCCAAAAATGCATACTAAACGCATTCTGATCCTGTTTTTATCATTCCCTACACCCACGGGACAAGACAATGCACCATCCTACAATGGTTACAAGTGGTTCTGAACTCGTTTAGGGTGCCATTTTGATGCTACAAACATCGCCACAAATGCATTTTTTTCACTTCGGTTGAACCCCAAAAATGCATACTAAACGCATTCTGATCCTGTTTTTATCATTCCCTACACCCACGGGACAAGACAATGCACCATCCTACAATGGTTACAAGTGGTTCTGAACTCGTTTAGGGTGCCATTTTGATGCTACAAACATCGCCACAAATGCATTTTTTTCACTTCGGTTGAACCCCAAAAATGCATACTAAACGCATTCTGATCCTGTTTTTATCATTCCCTACACCCACGGGACAAGACAATGCACCATCCTACAATGGTTACAAGTACTTCTGAACCCGTTTAGGGTGCCATTTTGACGGTACAAACATCGCCAAAAATGCATTTTTTTTCACTTCGGTTGAACCCCAAAAATGCATACTAAACGCATTCTGATCCTGTTTTTATCATTCCCTACACCCACGGGACAAGACAATGCACCATCCTACAATGGTTACAAGTGGTTCTGAACTCGTTTAGGGTGCCATTTTGATGCTACAAACATCGCCACAAATGCATTTTTTTCACTTCGGTTGAACCCCAAAAATGCATACTAAACGCATTCTGATCCTGTTTTTATCATTCCCTACACCCACGGGACAAGACAATGCACCATCCTACAATGGTTACAAGTGGTTCTGAACTCGTTTAGGGTGCCATTTTGATGCTACAAACATCGCCAAAAATGCATTTTTTTCACTTCGGTTGAACCCCAAAAATGCATACTAAACGCATTCTGATCCTGTTTTTATCATTCCCTACACCCACGGGACAAGACAATGCACCATCCTACAATGGTTACAAGTGGTTCTGAACTCGTTTAGGGTGCCATTTTGATGCTACAAACATCGCCACAAATGCATTTTTTTCACTTCGGTTGAACCCCAAAAATGCATACTAAACGCATTCTGATCCTGTTTTTATCATTCCCTACACCCACGGGACAAGACAATGCACCATCCTACAATGGTTACAAGTACTTCTGAACCCGTTTAGGGTGCCATTTTGACGGTACAAACATCGCCAAAAATGCATTTTTTTTCACTTCGGTTGAACCCCAAAAATGCATACTAAACGCATTCTGATCCTGTTTTTATCATTCCCTACACCCACGGGACAAGACAATGCACCATCCTACAATGGTTACAAGTGGTTCTGAACTCGTTTAGGGTGCCATTTTGATGCTACAAACATCGCCAAAAATGCATTTTTTTCACTTCGGTTGAACCCCAAAAATGCATACTAAACGCATTCTGATCCTGTTTTTATCATTCCCTACACCCACGGGACAAGACAATGCACCATCCTACAATGGTTACAAGTGGTTCTGAACTCGTTTAGGGTGCCATTTTGATGCTACAAACATCGCCACAAATGCATTTTTTTCACTTCGGTTGAACCCCAAAAATGCATACTAAACGCATTCTGATCCTGTTTTTATCATTCCCTACACCCACGGGACAAGACAATGCACCATCCTACAATGGTTACAAGTACTTCTGAACCCGTTTAGGGTGCCATTTTGACGGTACAAACATCGCCAAAAATGCATTTTTTTTCACTTCGGTTGAACCCCAAAAATGCATACTAAACGCATTCTGATCCTGTTTTTATCATTCCCTACACCCACGGGACAAGACAATGCACCATCCTACAATGGTTACAAGTGGTTCTGAACTCGTTTAGGGTGCCATTTTGATGCTACAAACATCGCCACAAATGCATTTTTTTCACTTCGGTTGAACCCCAAAAATGCATACTAAACGCATTCTGATCCTGTTTTTATCATTCCCTACACCCACGGGACAAGACAATGCACCATCCTACAATGGTTACAAGTGGTTCTGAACTCGTTTAGGGTGCCATTTTGATGCTACAAACATCGCCAAAAATGCATTTTTTTCACTTCGGTTGAACCCCAAAAATGCATACTAAACGCATTCTGATCCTGTTTTTATCATTCCCTACACCCACGGGACAAGACAATGCACCATCCTACAATGGTTACAAGTGGTTCTGAACTCGTTTAGGGTGCCATTTTGATGCTACAAACATCGCCACAAATGCATTTTTTTCACTTCGGTTGAACCCCAAAAATGCATACTAAACGCATTCTGATCCTGTTTTTATCATTCCCTACACCCACGGGACAAGACAATGCACCATCCTACAATGGTTACAAGTACTTCTGAACCCGTTTAGGGTGCCATTTTGACGGTACAAACATCGCCAAAAATGCATTTTTTTTCACTTCGGTTGAACCCCAAAAATGCATACTAAACGCATTCTGATCCTGTTTTTATCATTCCCTACACCCACGGGACAAGACAATGCACCATCCTACAATGGTTACAAGTGGTTCTGAACTCGTTTAGGGTGCCATTTTGATGCTACAAACATCGCCACAAATGCATTTTTTTCACTTCGGTTGAACCCCAAAAATGCATACTAAACGCATTCTGATCCTGTTTTTATCATTCCCTACACCCACGGGACAAGACAATGCACCATCCTACAATGGTTACAAGTACTTCTGAACCCGTTTAGGGTGCCATTTTGACGGTACAAACATCGCCAAAAATGCATTTTTTTTCACTTCGGTTGAACCCCAAAAATGCATACTAAACGCATTCTGATCCTGTTTTTATCATTCCCTACACCCACGGGACAAGACAATGCACCATCCTACAATGGTTACAAGTGGTTCTGAACTCGTTTAGGGTGCCATTTTGATGCTACAAACATCGCCAAAAATGCATTTTTTTCACTTCGGTTGAACCCCAAAAATGCATACTAAACGCATTCTGATCCTGTTTTTATCATTCCCTACACCCACGGGACAAGACAATGCACCATCCTACAATGGTTACAAGTGGTTCTGAACTCGTTTAGGGTGCCATTTTGATGCTACAAACATCGCCAAAAATGCATTTTTTTCACTTCGGTTGAACCCCAAAAATGCATACTAAACGCATTCTGATCCTGTTTTTATCATTCCCTACACCCACGGGACAAGACAATGCACCATCCTACAATGGTTACAAGTGGTTCTGAACTCGTTTAGGGTGCCATTTTGATGCTACAAACATCGCCACAAATGCATTTTTTTCACTTCGGTTGAACCCCAAAAATGCATACTAAACGCATTCTGATCCTGTTTTTATCATTCCCTACACCCACGGGACAAGACAATGCACCATCCTACAATGGTTACAAGTACTTCTGAACCCGTTTAGGGTGCCATTTTGACGGTACAAACATCGCCAAAAATGCATTTTTTTTCACTTCGGTTGAACCCCAAAAATGCATACTAAACGCATTCTGATCCTGTTTTTATCATTCCCTACACCCACGGGACAAGACAATGCACCATCCTACAATGGTTACAAGTGGTTCTGAACTCGTTTAGGGTGCCATTTTGATGCTACAAACATCGCCACAAATGCATTTTTTTCACTTCGGTTGAACCCCAAAAATGCATACTAAACGCATTCTGATCCTGTTTTTATCATTCCCTACACCCACGGGACAAGACAATGCACCATCCTACAATGGTTACAAGTACTTCTGAACCCGTTTAGGGTGCCATTTTGACGGTACAAACATCGCCAAAAATGCATTTTTTTTCACTTCGGTTGAACCCCAAAAATGCATACTAAACGCATTCTGATCCTGTTTTTATCATTCCCTACACCCACGGGACAAGACAATGCACCATCCTACAATGGTTACAAGTGGTTCTGAACTCGTTTAGGGTGCCATTTTGATGCTACAAACATCGCCAAAAATGCATTTTTTTCACTTCGGTTGAACCCCAAAAATGCATACTAAACGCATTCTGATCCTGTTTTTATCATTCCCTACACCCACGGGACAAGACAATGCACCATCCTACAATGGTTACAAGTGGTTCTGAACTCGTTTAGGGTGCCATTTTGATGCTACAAACATCGCCAAAAATGCATTTTTTTCACTTCGGTTGAACCCCAAAAATGCATACTAAACGCATTCTGATCCTGTTTTTATCATTCCCTACACCCACGGGACAAGACAATGCACCATCCTACAATGGTTACAAGTGGTTCTGAACTCGTTTAGGGTGCCATTTTGATGCTACAAACATCGCCACAAATGCATTTTTTTCACTTCGGTTGAACCCCAAAAATGCATACTAAACGCATTCTGATCCTGTTTTTATCATTCCCTACACCCACGGGACAAGACAATGCACCATCCTACAATGGTTACAAGTACTTCTGAACCCGTTTAGGGTGCCATTTTGACGGTACAAACATCGCCAAAAATGCATTTTTTTTCACTTCGGTTGAACCCCAAAAATGCATACTAAACGCATTCTGATCCTGTTTTTATCATTCCCTACACCCACGGGACAAGACAATGCACCATCCTACAATGGTTACAAGTGGTTCTGAACTCGTTTAGGGTGCCATTTTGATGCTACAAACATCGCCACAAATGCATTTTTTTCACTTCGGTTGAACCCCAAAAATGCATACTAAACGCATTCTGATCCTGTTTTTATCATTCCCTACACCCACGGGACAAGACAATGCACCATCCTACAATGGTTACAAGTGGTTCTGAACTCGTTTAGGGTGCCATTTTGATGCTACAAACATCGCCAAAAATGCATTTTTTTCACTTCGGTTGAACCCCAAAAATGCATACTAAACGCATTCTGATCCTGTTTTTATCATTCCCTACACCCACGGGACAAGACAATGCACCATCCTACAATGGTTACAAGTGGTTCTGAACTCGTTTAGGGTGCCATTTTGATGCTACAAACATCGCCACAAATGCATTTTTTTCACTTCGGTTGAACCCCAAAAATGCATACTAAACGCATTCTGATCCTGTTTTTATCATTCCCTACACCCACGGGACAAGACAATGCACCATCCTACAATGGTTACAAGTACTTCTGAACCCGTTTAGGGTGCCATTTTGACGGTACAAACATCGCCAAAAATGCATTTTTTTTCACTTCGGTTGAACCCCAAAAATGCATACTAAACGCATTCTGATCCTGTTTTTATCATTCCCTACACCCACGGGACAAGACAATGCACCATCCTACAATGGTTACAAGTGGTTCTGAACTCGTTTAGGGTGCCATTTTGATGCTACAAACATCGCCACAAATGCATTTTTTTCACTTCGGTTGAACCCCAAAAATGCATACTAAACGCATTCTGATCCTGTTTTTATCATTCCCTACACCCACGGGACAAGACAATGCACCATCCTACAATGGTTACAAGTACTTCTGAACCCGTTTAGGGTGCCATTTTGACGGTACAAACATCGCCAAAAATGCATTTTTTTTCACTTCGGTTGAACCCCAAAAATGCATACTAAACGCATTCTGATCCTGTTTTTATCATTCCCTACACCCACGGGACAAGACAATGCACCATCCTACAATGGTTACAAGTGGTTCTGAACTCGTTTAGGGTGCCATTTTGATGCTACAAACATCGCCAAAAATGCATTTTTTTCACTTCGGTTGAACCCCAAAAATGCATACTAAACGCATTCTGATCCTGTTTTTATCATTCCCTACACCCACGGGACAAGACAATGCACCATCCTACAATGGTTACAAGTGGTTCTGAACTCGTTTAGGGTGCCATTTTGATGCTACAAACATCGCCAAAAATGCATTTTTTTCACTTCGGTTGAACCCCAAAAATGCATACTAAACGCATTCTGATCCTGTTTTTATCATTCCCTACACCCACGGGACAAGACAATGCACCATCCTACAATGGTTACAAGTGGTTCTGAACTCGTTTAGGGTGCCATTTTGATGCTACAAACATCGCCACAAATGCATTTTTTTCACTTCGGTTGAACCCCAAAAATGCATACTAAACGCATTCTGATCCTGTTTTTATCATTCCCTACACCCACGGGACAAGACAATGCACCATCCTACAATGGTTACAAGTACTTCTGAACCCGTTTAGGGTGCCATTTTGACGGTACAAACATCGCCAAAAATGCATTTTTTTTCACTTCGGTTGAACCCCAAAAATGCATACTAAACGCATTCTGATCCTGTTTTTATCATTCCCTACACCCACGGGACAAGACAATGCACCATCCTACAATGGTTACAAGTGGTTCTGAACTCGTTTAGGGTGCCATTTTGATGCTACAAACATCGCCACAAATGCATTTTTTTCACTTCGGTTGAACCCCAAAAATGCATACTAAACGCATTCTGATCCTGTTTTTATCATTCCCTACACCCACGGGACAAGACAATGCACCATCCTACAATGGTTACAAGTACTTCTGAACCCGTTTAGGGTGCCATTTTGACGGTACAAACATCGCCAAAAATGCATTTTTTTTCACTTCGGTTGAACCCCAAAAATGCATACTAAACGCATTCTGATCCTGTTTTTATCATTCCCTACACCCACGGGACAAGACAATGCACCATCCTACAATGGTTACAAGTGGTTCTGAACTCGTTTAGGGTGCCATTTTGATGCTACAAACATCGCCAAAAATGCATTTTTTTCACTTCGGTTGAACCCCAAAAATGCATACTAAACGCATTCTGATCCTGTTTTTATCATTCCCTACACCCACGGGACAAGACAATGCACCATCCTACAATGGTTACAAGTGGTTCTGAACTCGTTTAGGGTGCCATTTTGATGCTACAAACATCGCCAAAAATGCATTTTTTTCACTTCGGTTGAACCCCAAAAATGCATACTAAACGCATTCTGATCCTGTTTTTATCATTCCCTACACCCACGGGACAAGACAATGCACCATCCTACAATGGTTACAAGTGGTTCTGAACTCGTTTAGGGTGCCATTTTGATGCTACAAACATCGCCACAAATGCATTTTTTTCACTTCGGTTGAACCCCAAAAATGCATACTAAACGCATTCTGATCCTGTTTTTATCATTCCCTACACCCACGGGACAAGACAATGCACCATCCTACAATGGTTACAAGTGGTTCTGAACTCGTTTAGGGTGCCATTTTGATGCTACAAACATCGCCAAAAATGCATTTTTTTCACTTCGGTTGAACCCCAAAAATGCATACTAAACGCATTCTGATCCTGTTTTTATCATTCCCTACACCCACGGGACAAGACAATGCACCATCCTACAATGGTTACAAGTGGTTCTGAACTCGTTTAGGGTGCCATTTTGATGCTACAAACATCGCCACAAATGCATTTTTTTCACTTCGGTTGAACCCCAAAAATGCATACTAAACGCATTCTGATCCTGTTTTTATCATTCCCTACACCCACGGGACAAGACAATGCACCATCCTACAATGGTTACAAGTACTTCTGAACCCGTTTAGGGTGCCATTTTACGGTACAAACATCGCCAAAAATGCATTTTTTTTCACTTCGGTTGAACCCCAAAAATGCATACTAAACGCATTCTGATCCTGTTTTTATCATTCCCTACACCCACGGGACAAGACAATGCACCATCCTACAATGGTTACAAGTGGTTCTGAACTCGTTTAGGGTGCCATTTTGATGCTACAAACATCGCCACAAATGCATTTTTTTCACTTCGGTTGAACCCCAAAAATGCATACTAAACGCATTCTGATCCTGTTTTTATCATTCCCTACACCCACGGGACAAGACAATGCACCATCCTACAATGGTTACAAGTACTTCTGAACCCGTTTAGGGTGCCATTTTGACGGTACAAACATCGCCAAAAATGCATTTTTTTTCACTTCGGTTGAACCCCAAAAATGCATACTAAACGCATTCTGATCCTGTTTTTATCATTCCCTACACCCACGGGACAAGACAATGCACCATCCTACAATGGTTACAAGTGGTTCTGAACTCGTTTAGGGTGCCATTTTGATGCTACAAACATCGCCAAAAATGCATTTTTTTCACTTCGGTTGAACCCCAAAAATGCATACTAAACGCATTCTGATCCTGTTTTTATCATTCCCTACACCCACGGGACAAGACAATGCACCATCCTACAATGGTTACAAGTGGTTCTGAACTCGTTTAGGGTGCCATTTTGATGCTACAAACATCGCCAAAAATGCATTTTTTTTCACTTCGGTTGAACCCCAAAAATGCATACTAAACGCATTCTGATCCTGTTTTTATCATTCCCTACACCCACGGGACAAGACAATGCACCATCCTACAATGGTTACAAGTGGTTCTGAACTCGTTTAGGGTGCCATTTTGATGCTACAAACATCGCCACAAATGCATTTTTTTCACTTCGGTTGAACCCCAAAAATGCATACTAAACGCATTCTGATCCTGTTTTTATCATTCCCTACACCCACGGGACAAGACAATGCACCATCCTACAATGGTTACAAGTACTTCTGAACCCGTTTAGGGTGCCATTTTGACGGTACAAACATCGCCAAAAATGCATTTTTTTTCACTTCGGTTGAACCCCAAAAATGCATACTAAACGCATTCTGATCCTGTTTTTATCATTCCCTACACCCACGGGACAAGACAATGCACCATCCTACAATGGTTACAAGTGGTTCTGAACTCGTTTAGGGTGCCATTTTGATGCTACAAACATCGCCACAAATGCATTTTTTTCACTTCGGTTGAACCCCAAAAATGCATACTAAACGCATTCTGATCCTGTTTTTATCATTCCCTACACCCACGGGACAAGACAATGCACCATCCTACAATGGTTACAAGTACTTCTGAACCCGTTTAGGGTGCCATTTTGACGGTACAAACATCGCCAAAAATGCATTTTTTTTCACTTCGGTTGAACCCCAAAAATGCATACTAAACGCATTCTGATCCTGTTTTTATCATTCCCTACACCCACGGGACAAGACAATGCACCATCCTACAATGGTTACAAGTGGTTCTGAACTCGTTTAGGGTGCCATTTTGATGCTACAAACATCGCCAAAAATGCATTTTTTTCACTTCGGTTGAACCCCAAAAATGCATACTAAACGCATTCTGATCCTGTTTTTATCATTCCCTACACCCACGGGACAAGACAATGCACCATCCTACAATGGTTACAAGTGGTTCTGAACTCGTTTAGGGTGCCATTTTGATGCTACAAACATCGCCAAAAATGCATTTTTTTCACTTCGGTTGAACCCCAAAAATGCATACTAAACGCATTCTGATCCTGTTTTTATCATTCCCTACACCCACGGGACAAGACAATGCACCATCCTACAATGGTTACAAGTGGTTCTGAACTCGTTTAGGGTGCCATTTTGATGCTACAAACATCGCCACAAATGCATTTTTTTCACTTCGGTTGAACCCCAAAAATGCATACTAAACGCATTCTGATCCTGTTTTTATCATTCCCTACACCCACGGGACAAGACAATGCACCATCCTACAATGGTTACAAGTACTTCTGAACCCGTTTAGGGTGCCATTTTGACGGTACAAACATCGCCAAAAATGCATTTTTTTTCACTTCGGTTGAACCCCAAAAATGCATACTAAACGCATTCTGATCCTGTTTTTATCATTCCCTACACCCACGGGACAAGACAATGCACCATCCTACAATGGTTACAAGTGGTTCTGAACTCGTTTAGGGTGCCATTTTGATGCTACAAACATCGCCACAAATGCATTTTTTTCACTTCGGTTGAACCCCAAAAATGCATACTAAACGCATTCTGATCCTGTTTTTATCATTCCCTACACCCACGGGACAAGACAATGCACCATCCTACAATGGTTACAAGTACTTCTGAACCCGTTTAGGGTGCCATTTTGACGGTACAAACATCGCCAAAAATGCATTTTTTTTCACTTCGGTTGAACCCCAAAAATGCATACTAAACGCATTCTGATCCTGTTTTTATCATTCCCTACACCCACGGGACAAGACAATGCACCATCCTACAATGGTTACAAGTGGTTCTGAACTCGTTTAGGGTGCCATTTTGATGCTACAAACATCGCCAAAAATGCATTTTTTTCACTTCGGTTGAACCCCAAAAATGCATACTAAACGCATTCTGATCCTGTTTTTATCATTCCCTACACCCACGGGACAAGACAATGCACCATCCTACAATGGTTACAAGTGGTTCTGAACTCGTTTAGGGTGCCATTTTGATGCTACAAACATCGCCAAAAATGCATTTTTTTCACTTCGGTTGAACCCCAAAAATGCATACTAAACGCATTCTGATCCTGTTTTTATCATTCCCTACACCCACGGGACAAGACAATGCACCATCCTACAATGGTTACAAGTGGTTCTGAACTCGTTTAGGGTGCCATTTTGATGCTACAAACATCGCCACAAATGCATTTTTTTCACTTCGGTTGAACCCCAAAAATGCATACTAAACGCATTCTGATCCTGTTTTTATCATTCCCTACACCCACGGGACAAGACAATGCACCATCCTACAATGGTTACAAGTGGTTCTGAACTCGTTTAGGGTGCCATTTTGATGCTACAAACATCGCCAAAAATGCATTTTTTTCACTTCGGTTGAACCCCAAAAATGCATACTAAACGCATTCTGATCCTGTTTTTATCATTCCCTACACCCACGGGACAAGACAATGCACCATCCTACAATGGTTACAAGTGGTTCTGAACTCGTTTAGGGTGCCATTTTGATGCTACAAACATCGCCACAAATGCATTTTTTTCACTTCGGTTGAACCCCAAAAATGCATACTAAACGCATTCTGATCCTGTTTTTATCATTCCCTACACCCACGGGACAAGACAATGCACCATCCTACAATGGTTACAAGTACTTCTGAACCCGTTTAGGGTGCCATTTTGACGGTACAAACATCGCCAAAAATGCATTTTTTTTCACTTCGGTTGAACCCCAAAAATGCATACTAAACGCATTCTGATCCTGTTTTTATCATTCCCTACACCCACGGGACAAGACAATGCACCATCCTACAATGGTTACAAGTGGTTCTGAACTCGTTTAGGGTGCCATTTTGATGCTACAAACATCGCCACAAATGCATTTTTTTCACTTCGGTTGAACCCCAAAAATGCATACTAAACGCATTCTGATCCTGTTTTTATCATTCCCTACACCCACGGGACAAGACAATGCACCATCCTACAATGGTTACAAGTACTTCTGAACCCGTTTAGGGTGCCATTTTGACGGTACAAACATCGCCAAAAATGCATTTTTTTTCACTTCGGTTGAACCCCAAAAATGCATACTAAACGCATTCTGATCCTGTTTTTATCATTCCCTACACCCACGGGACAAGACAATGCACCATCCTACAATGGTTACAAGTGGTTCTGAACTCGTTTAGGGTGCCATTTTGATGCTACAAACATCGCCAAAAATGCATTTTTTTCACTTCGGTTGAACCCCAAAAATGCATACTAAACGCATTCTGATCCTGTTTTTATCATTCCCTACACCCACGGGACAAGACAATGCACCATCCTACAATGGTTACAAGTGGTTCTGAACTCGTTTAGGGTGCCATTTTGATGCTACAAACATCGCCAAAAATGCATTTTTTTCACTTCGGTTGAACCCCAAAAATGCATACTAAACGCATTCTGATCCTGTTTTTATCATTCCCTACACCCACGGGACAAGACAATGCACCATCCTACAATGGTTACAAGTGGTTCTGAACTCGTTTAGGGTGCCATTTTGATGCTACAAACATCGCCACAAATGCATTTTTTTCACTTCGGTTGAACCCCAAAAATGCATACTAAACGCATTCTGATCCTGTTTTTATCATTCCCTACACCCACGGGACAAGACAATGCACCATCCTACAATGGTTACAAGTGGTTCTGAACTCGTTTAGGGTGCCATTTTGATGCTACAAACATCGCCAAAAATGCATTTTTTTCACTTCGGTTGAACCCCAAAAATGCATACTAAACGCATTCTGATCCTGTTTTTATCATTCCCTACACCCACGGGACAAGACAATGCACCATCCTACAATGGTTACAAGTGGTTCTGAACTCGTTTAGGGTGCCATTTTGATGCTACAAACATCGCCACAAATGCATTTTTTTCACTTCGGTTGAACCCCAAAAATGCATACTAAACGCATTCTGATCCTGTTTTTATCATTCCCTACACCCACGGGACAAGACAATGCACCATCCTACAATGGTTACAAGTACTTCTGAACCCGTTTAGGGTGCCATTTTGACGGTACAAACATCGCCAAAAATGCATTTTTTTTCACTTCGGTTGAACCCCAAAAATGCATACTAAACGCATTCTGATCCTGTTTTTATCATTCCCTACACCCACGGGACAAGACAATGCACCATCCTACAATGGTTACAAGTGGTTCTGAACTCGTTTAGGGTGCCATTTTGATGCTACAAACATCGCCACAAATGCATTTTTTTCACTTCGGTTGAACCCCAAAAATGCATACTAAACGCATTCTGATCCTGTTTTTATCATTCCCTACACCCACGGGACAAGACAATGCACCATCCTACAATGGTTACAAGTACTTCTGAACCCGTTTAGGGTGCCATTTTGACGGTACAAACATCGCCAAAAATGCATTTTTTTTCACTTCGGTTGAACCCCAAAAATGCATACTAAACGCATTCTGATCCTGTTTTTATCATTCCCTACACCCACGGGACAAGACAATGCACCATCCTACAATGGTTACAAGTGGTTCTGAACTCGTTTAGGGTGCCATTTTGATGCTACAAACATCGCCAAAAATGCATTTTTTTCACTTCGGTTGAACCCCAAAAATGCATACTAAACGCATTCTGATCCTGTTTTTATCATTCCCTACACCCACGGGACAAGACAATGCACCATCCTACAATGGTTACAAGTGGTTCTGAACTCGTTTAGGGTGCCATTTTGATGCTACAAACATCGCCAAAAATGCATTTTTTTCACTTCGGTTGAACCCCAAAAATGCATACTAAACGCATTCTGATCCTGTTTTTATCATTCCCTACACCCACGGGACAAGACAATGCACCATCCTACAATGGTTACAAGTGGTTCTGAACTCGTTTAGGGTGCCATTTTGATGCTACAAACATCGCCACAAATGCATTTTTTTCACTTCGGTTGAACCCCAAAAATGCATACTAAACGCATTCTGATCCTGTTTTTATCATTCCCTACACCCACGGGACAAGACAATGCACCATCCTACAATGGTTACAAGTACTTCTGAACCCGTTTAGGGTGCCATTTTGACGGTACAAACATCGCCAAAAATGCATTTTTTTTCACTTCGGTTGAACCCCAAAAATGCATACTAAACGCATTCTGATCCTGTTTTTATCATTCCCTACACCCACGGGACAAGACAATGCACCATCCTACAATGGTTACAAGTGGTTCTGAACTCGTTTAGGGTGCCATTTTGATGCTACAAACATCGCCACAAATGCATTTTTTTCACTTCGGTTGAACCCCAAAAATGCATACTAAACGCATTCTGATCCTGTTTTTATCATTCCCTACACCCACGGGACAAGACAATGCACCATCCTACAATGGTTACAAGTACTTCTGAACCCGTTTAGGGTGCCATTTTGACGGTACAAACATCGCCAAAAATGCATTTTTTTTCACTTCGGTTGAACCCCAAAAATGCATACTAAACGCATTCTGATCCTGTTTTTATCATTCCCTACACCCACGGGACAAGACAATGCACCATCCTACAATGGTTACAAGTGGTTCTGAACTCGTTTAGGGTGCCATTTTGATGCTACAAACATCGCCAAAAATGCATTTTTTTCACTTCGGTTGAACCCCAAAAATGCATACTAAACGCATTCTGATCCTGTTTTTATCATTCCCTACACCCACGGGACAAGACAATGCACCATCCTACAATGGTTACAAGTGGTTCTGAACTCGTTTAGGGTGCCATTTTGATGCTACAAACATCGCCAAAAATGCATTTTTTTCACTTCGGTTGAACCCCAAAAATGCATACTAAACGCATTCTGATCCTGTTTTTATCATTCCCTACACCCACGGGACAAGACAATGCACCATCCTACAATGGTTACAAGTGGTTCTGAACTCGTTTAGGGTGCCATTTTGATGCTACAAACATCGCCACAAATGCATTTTTTTCACTTCGGTTGAACCCCAAAAATGCATACTAAACGCATTCTGATCCTGTTTTTATCATTCCCTACACCCACGGGACAAGACAATGCACCATCCTACAATGGTTACAAGTACTTCTGAACCCGTTTAGGGTGCCATTTTGACGGTACAAACATCGCCAAAAATGCATTTTTTTTCACTTCGGTTGAACCCCAAAAATGCATACTAAACGCATTCTGATCCTGTTTTTATCATTCCCTACACCCACGGGACAAGACAATGCACCATCCTACAATGGTTACAAGTGGTTCTGAACTCGTTTAGGGTGCCATTTTGATGCTACAAACATCGCCACAAATGCATTTTTTTCACTTCGGTTGAACCCCAAAAATGCATACTAAACGCATTCTGATCCTGTTTTTATCATTCCCTACACCCACGGGACAAGACAATGCACCATCCTACAATGGTTACAAGTACTTCTGAACCCGTTTAGGGTGCCATTTTGACGGTACAAACATCGCCAAAAATGCATTTTTTTTCACTTCGGTTGAACCCCAAAAATGCATACTAAACGCATTCTGATCCTGTTTTTATCATTCCCTACACCCACGGGACAAGACAATGCACCATCCTACAATGGTTACAAGTGGTTCTGAACTCGTTTAGGGTGCCATTTTGATGCTACAAACATCGCCAAAAATGCATTTTTTTCACTTCGGTTGAACCCCAAAAATGCATACTAAACGCATTCTGATCCTGTTTTTATCATTCCCTACACCCACGGGACAAGACAATGCACCATCCTACAATGGTTACAAGTGGTTCTGAACTCGTTTAGGGTGCCATTTTGATGCTACAAACATCGCCAAAAATGCATTTTTTTCACTTCGGTTGAACCCCAAAAATGCATACTAAACGCATTCTGATCCTGTTTTTATCATTCCCTACACCCACGGGACAAGACAATGCACCATCCTACAATGGTTACAAGTGGTTCTGAACTCGTTTAGGGTGCCATTTTGATGCTACAAACATCGCCACAAATGCATTTTTTTCACTTCGGTTGAACCCCAAAAATGCATACTAAACGCATTCTGATCCTGTTTTTATCATTCCCTACACCCACGGGACAAGACAATGCACCATCCTACAATGGTTACAAGTACTTCTGAACCCGTTTAGGGTGCCATTTTGACGGTACAAACATCGCCAAAAATGCATTTTTTTTCACTTCGGTTGAACCCCAAAAATGCATACTAAACGCATTCTGATCCTGTTTTTATCATTCCCTACACCCACGGGACAAGACAATGCACCATCCTACAATGGTTACAAGTGGTTCTGAACTCGTTTAGGGTGCCATTTTGATGCTACAAACATCGCCACAAATGCATTTTTTTCACTTCGGTTGAACCCCAAAAATGCATACTAAACGCATTCTGATCCTGTTTTTATCATTCCCTACACCCACGGGACAAGACAATGCACCATCCTACAATGGTTACAAGTACTTCTGAACCCGTTTAGGGTGCCATTTTGACGGTACAAACATCGCCAAAAATGCATTTTTTTTCACTTCGGTTGAACCCCAAAAATGCATACTAAACGCATTCTGATCCTGTTTTTATCATTCCCTACACCCACGGGACAAGACAATGCACCATCCTACAATGGTTACAAGTGGTTCTGAACTCGTTTAGGGTGCCATTTTGATGCTACAAACATCGCCAAAAATGCATTTTTTTCACTTCGGTTGAACCCCAAAAATGCATACTAAACGCATTCTGATCCTGTTTTTATCATTCCCTACACCCACGGGACAAGACAATGCACCATCCTACAATGGTTACAAGTGGTTCTGAACTCGTTTAGGGTGCCATTTTGATGCTACAAACATCGCCAAAAATGCATTTTTTTCACTTCGGTTGAACCCCAAAAATGCATACTAAACGCATTCTGATCCTGTTTTTATCATTCCCTACACCCACGGGACAAGACAATGCACCATCCTACAATGGTTACAAGTGGTTCTGAACTCGTTTAGGGTGCCATTTTGATGCTACAAACATCGCCACAAATGCATTTTTTTCACTTCGGTTGAACCCCAAAAATGCATACTAAACGCATTCTGATCCTGTTTTTATCATTCCCTACACCCACGGGACAAGACAATGCACCATCCTACAATGGTTACAAGTACTTCTGAACCCGTTTAGGGTGCCATTTTGACGGTACAAACATCGCCAAAAATGCATTTTTTTTCACTTCGGTTGAACCCCAAAAATGCATACTAAACGCATTCTGATCCTGTTTTTATCATTCCCTACACCCACGGGACAAGACAATGCACCATCCTACAATGGTTACAAGTGGTTCTGAACTCGTTTAGGGTGCCATTTTGATGCTACAAACATCGCCACAAATGCATTTTTTTCACTTCGGTTGAACCCCAAAAATGCATACTAAACGCATTCTGATCCTGTTTTTATCATTCCCTACACCCACGGGACAAGACAATGCACCATCCTACAATGGTTACAAGTACTTCTGAACCCGTTTAGGGTGCCATTTTGACGGTACAAACATCGCCAAAAATGCATTTTTTTTCACTTCGGTTGAACCCCAAAAATGCATACTAAACGCATTCTGATCCTGTTTTTATCATTCCCTACACCCACGGGACAAGACAATGCACCATCCTACAATGGTTACAAGTGGTTCTGAACTCGTTTAGGGTGCCATTTTGATGCTACAAACATCGCCAAAAATGCATTTTTTTCACTTCGGTTGAACCCCAAAAATGCATACTAAACGCATTCTGATCCTGTTTTTATCATTCCCTACACCCACGGGACAAGACAATGCACCATCCTACAATGGTTACAAGTGGTTCTGAACTCGTTTAGGGTGCCATTTTGATGCTACAAACATCGCCAAAAATGCATTTTTTTCACTTCGGTTGAACCCCAAAAATGCATACTAAACGCATTCTGATCCTGTTTTTATCATTCCCTACACCCACGGGACAAGACAATGCACCATCCTACAATGGTTACAAGTGGTTCTGAACTCGTTTAGGGTGCCATTTTGATGCTACAAACATCGCCACAAATGCATTTTTTTCACTTCGGTTGAACCCCAAAAATGCATACTAAACGCATTCTGATCCTGTTTTTATCATTCCCTACACCCACGGGACAAGACAATGCACCATCCTACAATGGTTACAAGTACTTCTGAACCCGTTTAGGGTGCCATTTTGACGGTACAAACATCGCCAAAAATGCATTTTTTTTCACTTCGGTTGAACCCCAAAAATGCATACTAAACGCATTCTGATCCTGTTTTTATCATTCCCTACACCCACGGGACAAGACAATGCACCATCCTACAATGGTTACAAGTGGTTCTGAACTCGTTTAGGGTGCCATTTTGATGCTACAAACATCGCCACAAATGCATTTTTTTCACTTCGGTTGAACCCCAAAAATGCATACTAAACGCATTCTGATCCTGTTTTTATCATTCCCTACACCCACGGGACAAGACAATGCACCATCCTACAATGGTTACAAGTACTTCTGAACCCGTTTAGGGTGCCATTTTGACGGTACAAACATCGCCAAAAATGCATTTTTTTTCACTTCGGTTGAACCCCAAAAATGCATACTAAACGCATTCTGATCCTGTTTTTATCATTCCCTACACCCACGGGACAAGACAATGCACCATCCTACAATGGTTACAAGTGGTTCTGAACTCGTTTAGGGTGCCATTTTGATGCTACAAACATCGCCAAAAATGCATTTTTTTCACTTCGGTTGAACCCCAAAAATGCATACTAAACGCATTCTGATCCTGTTTTTATCATTCCCTACACCCACGGGACAAGACAATGCACCATCCTACAATGGTTACAAGTGGTTCTGAACTCGTTTAGGGTGCCATTTTGATGCTACAAACATCGCCAAAAATGCATTTTTTTCACTTCGGTTGAACCCCAAAAATGCATACTAAACGCATTCTGATCCTGTTTTTATCATTCCCTACACCCACGGGACAAGACAATGCACCATCCTACAATGGTTACAAGTGGTTCTGAACTCGTTTAGGGTGCCATTTTGATGCTACAAACATCGCCACAAATGCATTTTTTTCACTTCGGTTGAACCCCAAAAATGCATACTAAACGCATTCTGATCCTGTTTTTATCATTCCCTACACCCACGGGACAAGACAATGCACCATCCTACAATGGTTACAAGTACTTCTGAACCCGTTTAGGGTGCCATTTTGACGGTACAAACATCGCCAAAAATGCATTTTTTTTCACTTCGGTTGAACCCCAAAAATGCATACTAAACGCATTCTGATCCTGTTTTTATCATTCCCTACACCCACGGGACAAGACAATGCACCATCCTACAATGGTTACAAGTGGTTCTGAACTCGTTTAGGGTGCCATTTTGATGCTACAAACATCGCCACAAATGCATTTTTTTCACTTCGGTTGAACCCCAAAAATGCATACTAAACGCATTCTGATCCTGTTTTTATCATTCCCTACACCCACGGGACAAGACAATGCACCATCCTACAATGGTTACAAGTACTTCTGAACCCGTTTAGGGTGCCATTTTGACGGTACAAACATCGCCAAAAATGCATTTTTTTTCACTTCGGTTGAACCCCAAAAATGCATACTAAACGCATTCTGATCCTGTTTTTATCATTCCCTACACCCACGGGACAAGACAATGCACCATCCTACAATGGTTACAAGTGGTTCTGAACTCGTTTAGGGTGCCATTTTGATGCTACAAACATCGCCAAAAATGCATTTTTTTCACTTCGGTTGAACCCCAAAAATGCATACTAAACGCATTCTGATCCTGTTTTTATCATTCCCTACACCCACGGGACAAGACAATGCACCATCCTACAATGGTTACAAGTGGTTCTGAACTCGTTTAGGGTGCCATTTTGATGCTACAAACATCGCCAAAAATGCATTTTTTTCACTTCGGTTGAACCCCAAAAATGCATACTAAACGCATTCTGATCCTGTTTTTATCATTCCCTACACCCACGGGACAAGACAATGCACCATCCTACAATGGTTACAAGTGGTTCTGAACTCGTTTAGGGTGCCATTTTGATGCTACAAACATCGCCACAAATGCATTTTTTTCACTTCGGTTGAACCCCAAAAATGCATACTAAACGCATTCTGATCCTGTTTTTATCATTCCCTACACCCACGGGACAAGACAATGCACCATCCTACAATGGTTACAAGTACTTCTGAACCCGTTTAGGGTGCCATTTTGACGGTACAAACATCGCCAAAAATGCATTTTTTTTCACTTCGGTTGAACCCCAAAAATGCATACTAAACGCATTCTGATCCTGTTTTTATCATTCCCTACACCCACGGGACAAGACAATGCACCATCCTACAATGGTTACAAGTGGTTCTGAACTCGTTTAGGGTGCCATTTTGATGCTACAAACATCGCCACAAATGCATTTTTTTCACTTCGGTTGAACCCCAAAAATGCATACTAAACGCATTCTGATCCTGTTTTTATCATTCCCTACACCCACGGGACAAGACAATGCACCATCCTACAATGGTTACAAGTACTTCTGAACCCGTTTAGGGTGCCATTTTGACGGTACAAACATCGCCAAAAATGCATTTTTTTTCACTTCGGTTGAACCCCAAAAATGCATACTAAACGCATTCTGATCCTGTTTTTATCATTCCCTACACCCACGGGACAAGACAATGCACCATCCTACAATGGTTACAAGTGGTTCTGAACTCGTTTAGGGTGCCATTTTGATGCTACAAACATCGCCAAAAATGCATTTTTTTCACTTCGGTTGAACCCCAAAAATGCATACTAAACGCATTCTGATCCTGTTTTTATCATTCCCTACACCCACGGGACAAGACAATGCACCATCCTACAATGGTTACAAGTGGTTCTGAACTCGTTTAGGGTGCCATTTTGATGCTACAAACATCGCCAAAAATGCATTTTTTTCACTTCGGTTGAACCCCAAAAATGCATACTAAACGCATTCTGATCCTGTTTTTATCATTCCCTACACCCACGGGACAAGACAATGCACCATCCTACAATGGTTACAAGTGGTTCTGAACTCGTTTAGGGTGCCATTTTGATGCTACAAACATCGCCACAAATGCATTTTTTTCACTTCGGTTGAACCCCAAAAATGCATACTAAACGCATTCTGATCCTGTTTTTATCATTCCCTACACCCACGGGACAAGACAATGCACCATCCTACAATGGTTACAAGTACTTCTGAACCCGTTTAGGGTGCCATTTTGACGGTACAAACATCGCCAAAAATGCATTTTTTTTCACTTCGGTTGAACCCCAAAAATGCATACTAAACGCATTCTGATCCTGTTTTTATCATTCCCTACACCCACGGGACAAGACAATGCACCATCCTACAATGGTTACAAGTGGTTCTGAACTCGTTTAGGGTGCCATTTTGATGCTACAAACATCGCCACAAATGCATTTTTTTCACTTCGGTTGAACCCCAAAAATGCATACTAAACGCATTCTGATCCTGTTTTTATCATTCCCTACACCCACGGGACAAGACAATGCACCATCCTACAATGGTTACAAGTACTTCTGAACCCGTTTAGGGTGCCATTTTGACGGTACAAACATCGCCAAAAATGCATTTTTTTTCACTTCGGTTGAACCCCAAAAATGCATACTAAACGCATTCTGATCCTGTTTTTATCATTCCCTACACCCACGGGACAAGACAATGCACCATCCTACAATGGTTACAAGTGGTTCTGAACTCGTTTAGGGTGCCATTTTGATGCTACAAACATCGCCAAAAATGCATTTTTTTCACTTCGGTTGAACCCCAAAAATGCATACTAAACGCATTCTGATCCTGTTTTTATCATTCCCTACACCCACGGGACAAGACAATGCACCATCCTACAATGGTTACAAGTGGTTCTGAACTCGTTTAGGGTGCCATTTTGATGCTACAAACATCGCCAAAAATGCATTTTTTTCACTTCGGTTGAACCCCAAAAATGCATACTAAACGCATTCTGATCCTGTTTTTATCATTCCCTACACCCACGGGACAAGACAATGCACCATCCTACAATGGTTACAAGTGGTTCTGAACTCGTTTAGGGTGCCATTTTGATGCTACAAACATCGCCACAAATGCATTTTTTTCACTTCGGTTGAACCCCAAAAATGCATACTAAACGCATTCTGATCCTGTTTTTATCATTCCCTACACCCACGGGACAAGACAATGCACCATCCTACAATGGTTACAAGTACTTCTGAACCCGTTTAGGGTGCCATTTTGACGGTACAAACATCGCCAAAAATGCATTTTTTTTCACTTCGGTTGAACCCCAAAAATGCATACTAAACGCATTCTGATCCTGTTTTTATCATTCCCTACACCCACGGGACAAGACAATGCACCATCCTACAATGGTTACAAGTGGTTCTGAACTCGTTTAGGGTGCCATTTTGATGCTACAAACATCGCCACAAATGCATTTTTTTCACTTCGGTTGAACCCCAAAAATGCATACTAAACGCATTCTGATCCTGTTTTTATCATTCCCTACACCCACGGGACAAGACAATGCACCATCCTACAATGGTTACAAGTACTTCTGAACCCGTTTAGGGTGCCATTTTGACGGTACAAACATCGCCAAAAATGCATTTTTTTTCACTTCGGTTGAACCCCAAAAATGCATACTAAACGCATTCTGATCCTGTTTTTATCATTCCCTACACCCACGGGACAAGACAATGCACCATCCTACAATGGTTACAAGTGGTTCTGAACTCGTTTAGGGTGCCATTTTGATGCTACAAACATCGCCAAAAATGCATTTTTTTCACTTCGGTTGAACCCCAAAAATGCATACTAAACGCATTCTGATCCTGTTTTTATCATTCCCTACACCCACGGGACAAGACAATGCACCATCCTACAATGGTTACAAGTGGTTCTGAACTCGTTTAGGGTGCCATTTTGATGCTACAAACATCGCCAAAAATGCATTTTTTTCACTTCGGTTGAACCCCAAAAATGCATACTAAACGCATTCTGATCCTGTTTTTATCATTCCCTACACCCACGGGACAAGACAATGCACCATCCTACAATGGTTACAAGTGGTTCTGAACTCGTTTAGGGTGCCATTTTGATGCTACAAACATCGCCACAAATGCATTTTTTTCACTTCGGTTGAACCCCAAAAATGCATACTAAACGCATTCTGATCCTGTTTTTATCATTCCCTACACCCACGGGACAAGACAATGCACCATCCTACAATGGTTACAAGTGGTTCTGAACTCGTTTAGGGTGCCATTTTGATGCTACAAACATCGCCAAAAATGCATTTTTTTCACTTCGGTTGAACCCCAAAAATGCATACTAAACGCATTCTGATCCTGTTTTTATCATTCCCTACACCCACGGGACAAGACAATGCACCATCCTACAATGGTTACAAGTGGTTCTGAACTCGTTTAGGGTGCCATTTTGATGCTACAAACATCGCCACAAATGCATTTTTTTCACTTCGGTTGAACCCCAAAAATGCATACTAAACGCATTCTGATCCTGTTTTTATCATTCCCTACACCCACGGGACAAGACAATGCACCATCCTACAATGGTTACAAGTACTTCTGAACCCGTTTAGGGTGCCATTTTGACGGTACAAACATCGCCAAAAATGCATTTTTTTTCACTTCGGTTGAACCCCAAAAATGCATACTAAACGCATTCTGATCCTGTTTTTATCATTCCCTACACCCACGGGACAAGACAATGCACCATCCTACAATGGTTACAAGTGGTTCTGAACTCGTTTAGGGTGCCATTTTGATGCTACAAACATCGCCACAAATGCATTTTTTTCACTTCGGTTGAACCCCAAAAATGCATACTAAACGCATTCTGATCCTGTTTTTATCATTCCCTACACCCACGGGACAAGACAATGCACCATCCTACAATGGTTACAAGTACTTCTGAACCCGTTTAGGGTGCCATTTTGACGGTACAAACATCGCCAAAAATGCATTTTTTTTCACTTCGGTTGAACCCCAAAAATGCATACTAAACGCATTCTGATCCTGTTTTTATCATTCCCTACACCCACGGGACAAGACAATGCACCATCCTACAATGGTTACAAGTGGTTCTGAACTCGTTTAGGGTGCCATTTTGATGCTACAAACATCGCCAAAAATGCATTTTTTTCACTTCGGTTGAACCCCAAAAATGCATACTAAACGCATTCTGATCCTGTTTTTATCATTCCCTACACCCACGGGACAAGACAATGCACCATCCTACAATGGTTACAAGTGGTTCTGAACTCGTTTAGGGTGCCATTTTGATGCTACAAACATCGCCAAAAATGCATTTTTTTCACTTCGGTTGAACCCCAAAAATGCATACTAAACGCATTCTGATCCTGTTTTTATCATTCCCTACACCCACGGGACAAGACAATGCACCATCCTACAATGGTTACAAGTGGTTCTGAACTCGTTTAGGGTGCCATTTTGATGCTACAAACATCGCCACAAATGCATTTTTTTCACTTCGGTTGAACCCCAAAAATGCATACTAAACGCATTCTGATCCTGTTTTTATCATTCCCTACACCCACGGGACAAGACAATGCACCATCCTACAATGGTTACAAGTACTTCTGAACCCGTTTAGGGTGCCATTTTGACGGTACAAACATCGCCAAAAATGCATTTTTTTTCACTTCGGTTGAACCCCAAAAATGCATACTAAACGCATTCTGATCCTGTTTTTATCATTCCCTACACCCACGGGACAAGACAATGCACCATCCTACAATGGTTACAAGTGGTTCTGAACTCGTTTAGGGTGCCATTTTGATGCTACAAACATCGCCACAAATGCATTTTTTTCACTTCGGTTGAACCCCAAAAATGCATACTAAACGCATTCTGATCCTGTTTTTATCATTCCCTACACCCACGGGACAAGACAATGCACCATCCTACAATGGTTACAAGTACTTCTGAACCCGTTTAGGGTGCCATTTTGACGGTACAAACATCGCCAAAAATGCATTTTTTTTCACTTCGGTTGAACCCCAAAAATGCATACTAAACGCATTCTGATCCTGTTTTTATCATTCCCTACACCCACGGGACAAGACAATGCACCATCCTACAATGGTTACAAGTGGTTCTGAACTCGTTTAGGGTGCCATTTTGATGCTACAAACATCGCCAAAAATGCATTTTTTTCACTTCGGTTGAACCCCAAAAATGCATACTAAACGCATTCTGATCCTGTTTTTATCATTCCCTACACCCACGGGACAAGACAATGCACCATCCTACAATGGTTACAAGTGGTTCTGAACTCGTTTAGGGTGCCATTTTGATGCTACAAACATCGCCAAAAATGCATTTTTTTCACTTCGGTTGAACCCCAAAAATGCATACTAAACGCATTCTGATCCTGTTTTTATCATTCCCTACACCCACGGGACAAGACAATGCACCATCCTACAATGGTTACAAGTGGTTCTGAACTCGTTTAGGGTGCCATTTTGATGCTACAAACATCGCCACAAATGCATTTTTTTCACTTCGGTTGAACCCCAAAAATGCATACTAAACGCATTCTGATCCTGTTTTTATCATTCCCTACACCCACGGGACAAGACAATGCACCATCCTACAATGGTTACAAGTACTTCTGAACCCGTTTAGGGTGCCATTTTGACGGTACAAACATCGCCAAAAATGCATTTTTTTTCACTTCGGTTGAACCCCAAAAATGCATACTAAACGCATTCTGATCCTGTTTTTATCATTCCCTACACCCACGGGACAAGACAATGCACCATCCTACAATGGTTACAAGTGGTTCTGAACTCGTTTAGGGTGCCATTTTGATGCTACAAACATCGCCACAAATGCATTTTTTTCACTTCGGTTGAACCCCAAAAATGCATACTAAACGCATTCTGATCCTGTTTTTATCATTCCCTACACCCACGGGACAAGACAATGCACCATCCTACAATGGTTACAAGTACTTCTGAACCCGTTTAGGGTGCCATTTTGACGGTACAAACATCGCCAAAAATGCATTTTTTTTCACTTCGGTTGAACCCCAAAAATGCATACTAAACGCATTCTGATCCTGTTTTTATCATTCCCTACACCCACGGGACAAGACAATGCACCATCCTACAATGGTTACAAGTGGTTCTGAACTCGTTTAGGGTGCCATTTTGATGCTACAAACATCGCCAAAAATGCATTTTTTTCACTTCGGTTGAACCCCAAAAATGCATACTAAACGCATTCTGATCCTGTTTTTATCATTCCCTACACCCACGGGACAAGACAATGCACCATCCTACAATGGTTACAAGTGGTTCTGAACTCGTTTAGGGTGCCATTTTGATGCTACAAACATCGCCAAAAATGCATTTTTTTCACTTCGGTTGAACCCCAAAAATGCATACTAAACGCATTCTGATCCTGTTTTTATCATTCCCTACACCCACGGGACAAGACAATGCACCATCCTACAATGGTTACAAGTGGTTCTGAACTCGTTTAGGGTGCCATTTTGATGCTACAAACATCGCCACAAATGCATTTTTTTCACTTCGGTTGAACCCCAAAAATGCATACTAAACGCATTCTGATCCTGTTTTTATCATTCCCTACACCCACGGGACAAGACAATGCACCATCCTACAATGGTTACAAGTTAAACTTCTGAACTCGTTTAGGGTGCCATTTTGATGCTACAAACATCGCCAAAAATGCATTTTTTTTCACTTCGGTTGAACCCCAAAAATGCATACTAAACGCATTCTGATCCTGTTTTTATCATTCCCTACACCCACGGGACAAGACAATGCACCATCCTACAATGGTTACAAGTGGTTCTGAACTCGTTTAGGGTGCCATTTTGATGCTACAAACATCGCCACAAATGCATTTTTTTCACTTCGGTTGAACCCCAAAAATGCATACTAAACGCATTCTGATCCTGTTTTTATCATTCCCTACACCCACGGGACAAGACAATGCACCATCCTACAATGGTTACAAGTACTTCTGAACCCGTTTAGGGTGCCATTTTGACGGTACAAACATCGCCAAAAATGCATTTTTTTTCACTTCGGTTGAACCCCAAAAATGCATACTAAACGCATTCTGATCCTGTTTTTATCATTCCCTACACCCACGGGACAAGACAATGCACCATCCTACAATGGTTACAAGTGGTTCTGAACTCGTTTAGGGTGCCATTTTGATGCTACAAACATCGCCACAAATGCATTTTTTTCACTTCGGTTGAACCCCAAAAATGCATACTAAACGCATTCTGATCCTGTTTTTATCATTCCCTACACCCACGGGACAAGACAATGCACCATCCTACAATGGTTACAAGTACTTCTGAACCCGTTTAGGGTGCCATTTTGACGGTACAAACATCGCCAAAAATGCATTTTTTTTCACTTCGGTTGAACCCCAAAAATGCATACTAAACGCATTCTGATCCTGTTTTTATCATTCCCTACACCCACGGGACAAGACAATGCACCATCCTACAATGGTTACAAGTGGTTCTGAACTCGTTTAGGGTGCCATTTTGATGCTACAAACATCGCCAAAAATGCATTTTTTTCACTTCGGTTGAACCCCAAAAATGCATACTAAACGCATTCTGATCCTGTTTTTATCATTCCCTACACCCACGGGACAAGACAATGCACCATCCTACAATGGTTACAAGTGGTTCTGAACTCGTTTAGGGTGCCATTTTGATGCTACAAACATCGCCAAAAATGCATTTTTTTCACTTCGGTTGAACCCCAAAAATGCATACTAAACGCATTCTGATCCTGTTTTTATCATTCCCTACACCCACGGGACAAGACAATGCACCATCCTACAATGGTTACAAGTGGTTCTGAACTCGTTTAGGGTGCCATTTTGATGCTACAAACATCGCCACAAATGCATTTTTTTCACTTCGGTTGAACCCCAAAAATGCATACTAAACGCATTCTGATCCTGTTTTTATCATTCCCTACACCCACGGGACAAGACAATGCACCATCCTACAATGGTTACAAGTACTTCTGAACCCGTTTAGGGTGCCATTTTGACGGTACAAACATCGCCAAAAATGCATTTTTTTTCACTTCGGTTGAACCCCAAAAATGCATACTAAACGCATTCTGATCCTGTTTTTATCATTCCCTACACCCACGGGACAAGACAATGCACCATCCTACAATGGTTACAAGTGGTTCTGAACTCGTTTAGGGTGCCATTTTGATGCTACAAACATCGCCACAAATGCATTTTTTTCACTTCGGTTGAACCCCAAAAATGCATACTAAACGCATTCTGATCCTGTTTTTATCATTCCCTACACCCACGGGACAAGACAATGCACCATCCTACAATGGTTACAAGTACTTCTGAACCCGTTTAGGGTGCCATTTTGACGGTACAAACATCGCCAAAAATGCATTTTTTTTCACTTCGGTTGAACCCCAAAAATGCATACTAAACGCATTCTGATCCTGTTTTTATCATTCCCTACACCCACGGGACAAGACAATGCACCATCCTACAATGGTTACAAGTGGTTCTGAACTCGTTTAGGGTGCCATTTTGATGCTACAAACATCGCCAAAAATGCATTTTTTTCACTTCGGTTGAACCCCAAAAATGCATACTAAACGCATTCTGATCCTGTTTTTATCATTCCCTACACCCACGGGACAAGACAATGCACCATCCTACAATGGTTACAAGTGGTTCTGAACTCGTTTAGGGTGCCATTTTGATGCTACAAACATCGCCAAAAATGCATTTTTTTCACTTCGGTTGAACCCCAAAAATGCATACTAAACGCATTCTGATCCTGTTTTTATCATTCCCTACACCCACGGGACAAGACAATGCACCATCCTACAATGGTTACAAGTGGTTCTGAACTCGTTTAGGGTGCCATTTTGATGCTACAAACATCGCCACAAATGCATTTTTTTCACTTCGGTTGAACCCCAAAAATGCATACTAAACGCATTCTGATCCTGTTTTTATCATTCCCTACACCCACGGGACAAGACAATGCACCATCCTACAATGGTTACAAGTGGTTCTGAACTCGTTTAGGGTGCCATTTTGATGCTACAAACATCGCCAAAAATGCATTTTTTTCACTTCGGTTGAACCCCAAAAATGCATACTAAACGCATTCTGATCCTGTTTTTATCATTCCCTACACCCACGGGACAAGACAATGCACCATCCTACAATGGTTACAAGTGGTTCTGAACTCGTTTAGGGTGCCATTTTGATGCTACAAACATCGCCACAAATGCATTTTTTTCACTTCGGTTGAACCCCAAAAATGCATACTAAACGCATTCTGATCCTGTTTTTATCATTCCCTACACCCACGGGACAAGACAATGCACCATCCTACAATGGTTACAAGTGGTTCTGAACTCGTTTAGGGTGCCATTTTGATGCTACAAACATCGCCAAAAATGCATTTTTTTCACTTCGGTTGAACCCCAAAAATGCATACTAAACGCATTCTGATCCTGTTTTTATCATTCCCTACACCCACGGGACAAGACAATGCACCATCCTACAATGGTTACAAGTGGTTCTGAACTCGTTTAGGGTGCCATTTTGATGCTACAAACATCGCCACAAATGCATTTTTTTCACTTCGGTTGAACCCCAAAAATGCATACTAAACGCATTCTGATCCTGTTTTTATCATTCCCTACACCCACGGGACAAGACAATGCACCATCCTACAATGGTTACAAGTACTTCTGAACCCGTTTAGGGTGCCATTTTGACGGTACAAACATCGCCAAAAATGCATTTTTTTTCACTTCGGTTGAACCCCAAAAATGCATACTAAACGCATTCTGATCCTGTTTTTATCATTCCCTACACCCACGGGACAAGACAATGCACCATCCTACAATGGTTACAAGTGGTTCTGAACTCGTTTAGGGTGCCATTTTGATGCTACAAACATCGCCACAAATGCATTTTTTTCACTTCGGTTGAACCCCAAAAATGCATACTAAACGCATTCTGATCCTGTTTTTATCATTCCCTACACCCACGGGACAAGACAATGCACCATCCTACAATGGTTACAAGTACTTCTGAACCCGTTTAGGGTGCCATTTTGACGGTACAAACATCGCCAAAAATGCATTTTTTTTCACTTCGGTTGAACCCCAAAAATGCATACTAAACGCATTCTGATCCTGTTTTTATCATTCCCTACACCCACGGGACAAGACAATGCACCATCCTACAATGGTTACAAGTGGTTCTGAACTCGTTTAGGGTGCCATTTTGATGCTACAAACATCGCCAAAAATGCATTTTTTTCACTTCGGTTGAACCCCAAAAATGCATACTAAACGCATTCTGATCCTGTTTTTATCATTCCCTACACCCACGGGACAAGACAATGCACCATCCTACAATGGTTACAAGTGGTTCTGAACTCGTTTAGGGTGCCATTTTGATGCTACAAACATCGCCAAAAATGCATTTTTTTCACTTCGGTTGAACCCCAAAAATGCATACTAAACGCATTCTGATCCTGTTTTTATCATTCCCTACACCCACGGGACAAGACAATGCACCATCCTACAATGGTTACAAGTGGTTCTGAACTCGTTTAGGGTGCCATTTTGATGCTACAAACATCGCCACAAATGCATTTTTTTCACTTCGGTTGAACCCCAAAAATGCATACTAAACGCATTCTGATCCTGTTTTTATCATTCCCTACACCCACGGGACAAGACAATGCACCATCCTACAATGGTTACAAGTGGTTCTGAACTCGTTTAGGGTGCCATTTTGATGCTACAAACATCGCCAAAAATGCATTTTTTTCACTTCGGTTGAACCCCAAAAATGCATACTAAACGCATTCTGATCCTGTTTTTATCATTCCCTACACCCACGGGACAAGACAATGCACCATCCTACAATGGTTACAAGTGGTTCTGAACTCGTTTAGGGTGCCATTTTGATGCTACAAACATCGCCACAAATGCATTTTTTTCACTTCGGTTGAACCCCAAAAATGCATACTAAACGCATTCTGATCCTGTTTTTATCATTCCCTACACCCACGGGACAAGACAATGCACCATCCTACAATGGTTACAAGTACTTCTGAACCCGTTTAGGGTGCCATTTTGACGGTACAAACATCGCCAAAAATGCATTTTTTTTCACTTCGGTTGAACCCCAAAAATGCATACTAAACGCATTCTGATCCTGTTTTTATCATTCCCTACACCCACGGGACAAGACAATGCACCATCCTACAATGGTTACAAGTGGTTCTGAACTCGTTTAGGGTGCCATTTTGATGCTACAAACATCGCCACAAATGCATTTTTTTCACTTCGGTTGAACCCCAAAAATGCATACTAAACGCATTCTGATCCTGTTTTTATCATTCCCTACACCCACGGGACAAGACAATGCACCATCCTACAATGGTTACAAGTACTTCTGAACCCGTTTAGGGTGCCATTTTGACGGTACAAACATCGCCAAAAATGCATTTTTTTTCACTTCGGTTGAACCCCAAAAATGCATACTAAACGCATTCTGATCCTGTTTTTATCATTCCCTACACCCACGGGACAAGACAATGCACCATCCTACAATGGTTACAAGTGGTTCTGAACTCGTTTAGGGTGCCATTTTGATGCTACAAACATCGCCAAAAATGCATTTTTTTCACTTCGGTTGAACCCCAAAAATGCATACTAAACGCATTCTGATCCTGTTTTTATCATTCCCTACACCCACGGGACAAGACAATGC